>NC_065507.1:33346235-33645509 GCF_006386435.1 Epinephelus moara | reverse complement strand
GAGAGAGAGAGAGAGAGAGAGAGAGAGAGAGAGAGAGAGAGAGAGAGAGAGAGAGAGAGAGAGAGAGAGAGAGAGAGGGGCTGCAAGTTTAAATGTGTGCATGCTGAGAGAGAGACTCAGAGTGCCATTCAGTGCCAGGCTGCAGTGCTCTAAAACAAAGCCTGTAGAGAAGTCCGTGACAGGCTGAAAGGAAGCGAGGGATGATGGGATGAACGAGTGACAGAGAAAACAAGTGAGAGACTGAGAGGGCCAGAGGGAGCAGACAGAGAAATGAAAGAGAGCGCAACTGCGTAACAAGAGGAGGACACGGAGTCAACGAAACACAGAAATACACAGCAAACAGAGCCTACACACAAGAGAGAGACATAACACACACACTCACTCACACACACACACACACACACACACATACACACACACACACACAGAGGGGAACCACTGGACTGTGTGGCATTTGTGCATGACTGAAGCAGTAACACAGAGAAGCAGCTGGAGAGACCTCGGAGGGAGAAAAACAGTGAGAGAAAGAGAGCAAGAAGAAAGGAGAAAAAGTTTCTCAGCGAGGAAAGAGAAGTTTTCAGATGTGTTTTAGTATTAGTGTTTGTTGGCACATTCGGGGGTCCTGACACAGAGGCACAGCGTGAATCATCATATTCTATCTTCTCACCACCACCCAGCTCCTTGTGTTTCTCCTTCAGGCAGCAGTGCTAATTTTGGTCTAAATGTCCTGTACTGTACATTTGAGCATGGCCTCGCTGTTAAATTATTCCCCATATTCTCAGGCACTTCCTGTTTTGCACATTCCTTCCACTAGAATGGGTTTTTGGTTTAGCCAGTGTGGTTAATCCAGTGTGACTTTATGCAAACTGGCTGCACCGGAATTTGTCATTATGACACATTCTTGCAAATTAAGAAGCAGCCTATGTCAGCAACCTTTGCTGACGGTGTCAGAGCACTAAATCCAACTTGTATTGCATTAATAATAAGCAATGTGACAATGTTATTAACATATTATTATGTTCATATATTTCTAAACAGACTAACAGAGTCGCTGTCTGACAGGCCGTGTGCAATTTACTGCCGAGCCGAGGCCAGTGTCAGCAAAATAAAGATATGAAGAAACCCAACAAAGGTGGGAGAGGGAAAAGCGGTGTACGTCGTGTTTGTTTGCTAGAAAGGTTATGTGTTTTTTGGGTGCTGAGAAGAGACATGTCAGGGTTAGTTTCTGAAGAAAACTAAAACTGCACCTATATGGTAACATTTTGGATATGAGCTGATGGAAGAGGTGTTCTAACTCGCCGCGAGCAACTCCCTGTTTCTGTTTATTTGTGTTGCTCATTTTAAAAGTGCCACAAAGGACAAAGAACATCTGAATCATTAAGTAGAAATGAGGAATTATCTATACAATACCTTATTTTTTCACCACACAAGACAAAATAAAGTGTTAGCTGGCTGGAGGGAGATCACCATGGAGATGAAAAATTATTTTAAGTGAATTACCATCACTTACAACAACCTACTTGCTGTTGGCTATATTGTATGTCATTTCCAGTAAATACCACAATATAGAAAAAGTGTTTTGTGTTTAAAAAGTGACGTTACAAATATGGAAAAATGGCAAGAAGGCTACTCACCCATCTTTTAAGTGGTTGCATCTCCAGCCTGATCTCAAGCGCACAACTAATAGATGCATGATTTGTATACATGAAGTAACAGAAGTGCATATTTCAGTGAGGACAGAAAGCTCCACTATTATGTGATGTGACACATAAGTCCAACCCTCGTTTGCTTTTGGGACACGGTGTCATTGTGTTTCATGGGAGAGCATCTGCCTGATCTAGTGTTCAATTTGGTTAGACTGTCCAGTCTGGTGTTTTTGCTCAACATCAACCAGTTTGAATTTTTTTTACACTGGCCCAACCCTTCCAGATACTAATAATCAGGTATTGTTAGAGGTGTACTGGTAGGTGTTCTCCAACAAACCTTGTCCAGACAGGAGGCCCCTGAATATCAAAAAATCACATGCTGCTGCTGACTTTCATCTTTCTCAGCCTGGGGCTAAAATTAGGCCAGCATGTAGAGGCTGATGATGCCTATAAGCAACAACAAGAAAGCTCAAAAGGTATATATGAGTACAATGAAAAGTACAACTACAGTCCAAATAGCGTGTTTACAATACTATGAGCACTCTTTATGTACCACTAACATACATATTCACTGTCTTTTGAATAATCTATGACTCTGTTGCCTCGAGGCTTAAACAGTCCATTTAATTGCCCTGTGTTACAATCTCCCCCCTGTGACTGAAATGAAATATGGAATCAATAAGACATCAGAGCCCTCACCAGCAGTCATGTGGTGAAATATATTTGGAAAAAGCTGTAATTAGTACACTGTTTTTGTTACCTTTGAGGAGAGAAACTGGCTTCTGCTTGTGCGAAGAAGAAACGGGACGACAAAAATATCAGGTATCTGTTGTTTTTTCTTTCCCCCAGAATATATCAATGTTGATGATAAGGGACCAATTTTGTTGACTTTTGTTACTGTGCAGTGGTGCATTCAAGTGATGTGAAGATCTCCATCATTTGTAGCCTTTTTAAAAACAGAAGATATTCCTTCTCGCAGCATCCATGTTTGCCCTCTGGGTTTGTATAACAGAACAGCACATGGCTGCAGAACAGATAGACAGCTGAGACTCAACTGCTCCACAGCAGCAGCAGTTTCTTTATTTCTTTATTAAATTCCAAAGTAGATCATGAGTGGGCTTCACACCCAAATCTGAGAGTGACATTTTCAGATCAGGCTTACTGTTGTGTACCAAGAGATTCTCTGTGGATCTTCCCAGGCTGTTTTCATGCACTGTTTCTTTTCTTAAACCTAACCAAAATAGCTTTACGCTAAGTACATAACTTTACGTTAATTCTTGGGCCACTTATTCATCAAATATCATATGAGCTATTGTATAAGAATACATTAATCTTCCAAACAGTGGTCACTCATCAGGTTCCGAAGCTCCATCAGTCCAAAAAATGTCCCATTGGAGAAAAAGCCCATTACAGCCCATCATCCCCCCATAAAACAGCCATTGCTCTGAAGTCCTATTTTCTGAAAATACACACTTTCTGCAGATAGTTTCAGTTTCTTAGCAGTGTTTAAGCCACCAATCCTGGGTATTTTTCACCAATCCATTCCTGTTTTTCCAGCAAATTTTGTGCCAACAAACATAGGTGTTGTAAGGCAAAACATGATCTTTTCCTAAATGGAACCAAGTGGCTTTTGTGCCTAAACATACCTAACCACACATAAACCACAGCATTGTTGACAAATGTAACGTAAACATGGTTTACAGAAATGTACAATGCAAATATTTTTTCAGGCGACTGGGCTGTCCAACTGTTTTAAAAGAAATGGGACTTCAGCGCAATGGGTGTTTGTTTTGGGGATAATGGGCTGTCAGAGAAACTGACTTTCAGTCCAATGGGACATTGTCAGAACAATGAACAGTCAATGATGGTCATCCTCCTGGGTTCAAGATAAAATAACATTAAGAGCCTAAAAGTAACACTAACCAAACAGTATCACTGCAATAAAAAAATAAAAAGTTAGAACAAACAAAATATATGCATCAGAAAACCAACAAGTCTTCTAACTCATACCACCACAAAGTTTGTTTGTTCCTACCCATTAGGTTAAGTTTAGGAAAACAGTCAGGGTTTTAGTTAAATAAATAGGTTTCTTAAGTTCTGACATGACTTTGTTGAAAGATGTAATTGTTACACTACAAAAAGTCTACACTGACATTTGCTTTCACATGGGGCACGAACAGCAGTCTCCTGGGTCAAAGGCCTGTGTTTGTTTGACCCATCCATCCAACCCGACCTCTTCTGTTTGTGGACTTTGTCCCTTTTTAGACTACGTCACTTGATTTGCTACGGCCACTAGAGGTCGCCGCCTTACGACCTACATGTAAATATTGGTCGTAATGAGCTTTTTAATTGATCTCTTTTGCATTAAGTTTGTGATTAAAAGTCACAGAACTGATATGAATGATAATCTTAACCATCAGACCCAGGTTGTACAAAAAGGAATTTTCTTTAATTCCTCTCCTTTCTTCCACTTTTCTCTCTGTCTCTCCTCATCTCTCTCTCTGTCTCACCTCTCACTCTCTCTCAGTCTTCTCTGTCTCTTCATATATCCCTCGCTCTCATTCTCTCTCAGTAAGTCTGACTGACAGGGTCCAGCCAAGGGGCACTGGACCACGTTCTGTCTGTCAGCCTCGCCCCACCTGTCTGTCACTTTTGTTCCTGCTTAACACAAAATGGAAACAAAAATGCTGCCTTCAAATGAATGCCCCCCTCTTGTGATATTCACAACCTCGGAAATAGAAATTTTCTTAAAGTTCCAACTTCACAAGTTTTGATGTGTTTGCTGATGTTTTAAGAAATAGCAGGGGCCAAGATCAGTGGATGGTAGGTTAATATATTGTCATTTTAGCTGTATAGAATTTTTCTTCATAACTTTATGTCAGAGGAATATTTTGATATTCCCAACAACCTCATCTTTTCTACTGTCATTATGCCTTCGCTTGCTAAACTGTTTGGCCTCGGTGGATTTTAGACGCCAACAGGTGCCTTTACCTAGCAGTGATGTTCTAATAACTTAACCACTTGAACGCCAAGCACATCATGTACATGACTTCCCAAGTTGCAACCATGAGCTCAGGAGTTCCATTTCAAGGCAGCATTAACACCACCCATCTGGATACTGCACATACTAAGCATGTTGGCTTTATAAAGTCTCTAATCCCCAAACATTTAACAGTCTGGTCAAGACAGCAGATACGGAAATGAAGAGTTACATTAAAGGTCCTGCATATGAGATTTTTAACATAAAAATAGCAGCAAACCACTATTTGCTATATAAAGATATAGTGGAGTAATGGCTTCCTGAGCAGAGCATGGAGTCACACTCCCTGTGTGTTTGCTGTAATCACAGCTTCTCTGTTCTTTGTTTTGGCCGGCCTATGTTAGTGTAAGTGAATCCCTCCCTTCATGTCCCACTGACTAGCTAATGGTAGCTGCTCTGCACTCCGCTCATAATAATTAATACATTACAGCTGATAACGCCGTCTACAACACAAATTTAGAGATTTTATTAAGCAACAGTTTCACAAACTGGTTCAACTGGGAATCTGTGAGTTTGTATTTGTCCAGCTTTTATATGAGTAGCTACATGATTCAATGCCACTAAGAAATGTCAGGATTTTCATTTCTTTGGCAGTGACCTTTAGATGGCAGGTGATGGACTGTTTCATTTACTTCTCCTACTGCTGCTGGTTTTCACTTCAGGTGCTGAGGAAGTTTGCTCTTTAATATTTTTGTACAGTTGTTGTAGCCTTTTATGACCTAGACGACTTTGTGGCGTAAATCTTTTCTGGGGATGTGACACACCTTACAAGATGTTGTTAGCAGGAAAGGTACTTGCTGTGTTTATAATACTGGCAAGCATGCACCATGTTACCCTGACCTCTGTGCTCTGCTGTATAAGTACCAGAGAGATAATGTTCATAAACTGATGGAAATGTGCAAGTAAAAACAGCATATAGACAGTTTAAAGTGCAGTTAGGCTGAAAGTATTTGGTCTAAAAAGTGGCAGTTTGTTTAAATGTCTCGGTTGTTTTAAGGACCGCATTTCACAGCTTAGTTTAGACATGCATCATGGTGAATTAGAGTCATTTAGATGTTGAAATGGTTACGTGTAAGGTATAAAAATATTTTCCATATCTTTCTTAACAATTCCATATGCCTTCTTTCATACTTAGATTTTCAGTGTGTAGGATTTAGGGGGATATACTGGCAGAAATGGAATGTAATATAATAAGTATTTTATATATATATATGTGAAAATGTATGTATGTCAATTTTCTATAATGTATAATCACCTAAAATAAGAATTCTGTTTTTTCTTTACCTTACAATGAGCTGTTTATATCTACACAGAGAGCGGGTCCTCGTCCACAGAGTCCACCATGTTTCTACAGGAGCCCAGAATGGACACATGGTTGCAATCCTCTCTGCGAGGTGCATCTAAATGCTACACACTTTAAAGCCATAGTGTGTAGGAATTTCTCCTATCTAACCTTGAAATCATATATTGCATTCAAACGGATAGCGCACTCTAGCGCCTCACTATTTCAAACGCGTATTGCAACAACGGTAGCTGCTGTGTACCAAAAAGCTATGATAACATTGATGAAACCATGTCATCCGATACTTCATGGAGTATTCATTCAGGCTCCTACACAGACACAAGCGACACGAGTTGACAAACCCCCTCCTCACCATGCTGGCTGTGTTTACAACGTAGAACTGTTGGGGCGGGTGTGAATCGAAACAAACCAATCACATCTTGTCTTTTGACAACTGACTCAACCTCACACACCTCATCCCTCTCCTCGCATCACTGCGCCACTGACAGCGGCGCTAGCCTGTGATTGCATTACCTTTCTCCTTCAGCAGCTCTCTCCACCTGGGAAAGGATACCTCGATGTTGACCATCGTTTTCTGAATTCGCCGGTCACGTTGCCTTTTTGATTCCCTTCTGCGCTTTCCTGGCGACGAGGATTTTGTCTCCCGTGATGCTGCATATGCATGATCCTGCATTATGCTCAAAGAGTGGGACTTTGTTATGCTGCAGTAGTGCCAGGGTAGAAGCGAAGCGCCTCTTGCTCCTCTCCTTTGGCTTCTCAGTCACGCAGCGCTGGCCTGGCTCTCAACGAAAACGCCGAAGGAGGGGCTATTCCCTGGTAATGCTATATGTCCCTTCCTGGCGGATGTATTTTCAAGATGGCGAAATGTTATGGAACACCCCCAAACGACTTACCCACCCAATGTACAAACAAATCCGAAATTCTCCTTTTCTGAGAATAAGTCAGATTACTGGTGGAGGTAATAATACACCAATGATGACTTATTTATGAATGCAGACATCGATTTTTGCCAATAAACAACTGAAAATGTTACACAAATAATCCCTTTAATATACATTTTTTCTTTATTCTACTGAATAGTTTTTCAACGCACTTACTACCTTCAAAATCACTGTTCTCATTCAGCTGTGTAGGGCACTACTTCATGTTGTACACCGACATTTTCACATTCACATTAGTTCCCCTCATGCTCCTGCCTAATTTTCTTTTATAAACAGCAGTATGTCATCGCAGGAAGCAGCGATAGATGAAGTACAAATAAATAGAATCTTACAGCAATAATGTTGAATTCATTTTCACAGCACACTGATGAAGCCTTAAAGTGGTGTAATATTGCAGTTTGTGGTATTATCTTTCAGCTGAACAAATCAATTTGAACTCAACCACGTGAAAATAATCAAACAGCCAATCATTTAAAACAATTCTACCTCCAACGTGGCCAGACTGGAGTGATAGTGTCACACTGAGGGGTGAAAAAGCTTCAACACAGCACAGAGTGACAGCAGGAGCCAAGTTACACAGCAGCAATTATTGGTTTTACATATAATGTTTATTTCAGGTTACACACCACAGGTGATTTAATCGTGTGTGACGCTGCAGTTTTAGAAGAGACACTCAAAAGATCACCAACACAGCAGGATGGAGGAGCGAAAACAGTTTAAATGTTTATCCATCCAGAAACTGCGTTTGTCTTTCTCTGCTGTGAACTGCTTCTGACTCAAACTCATTTACACCTGTGAGCTCCATCAGTCCTCTCCTGTCGACCTCGCTGCTAACATTATTGTTTTTAATCTGTATGACACATCATAGCTAACGCACTGTGGCGCTTGTTGGCTCTGTCATCAGCAATGAGAGAACATAATAAAACAGGCTGCACTGTTCTTTACTCTTCTTACTGTCACATAATCTCATTAAAAGAAAAAAAGCCACAGTGCCGCACTGAGATGTTCCTTCATCACCATGAACACACATACTGTAGTTTATTTTGACTCAATCCAACGTACACCATCCTGCTGCCACAAATACTCACTACAGCAACAAATGTGGATTAATCAGCCGCTGAAAATAGTCCCTAACAATAACACTATTTCACCTGTTTGTTTGATAAAAGCTGCAGTGACCAACTGTTTTAGGCAATTACTGAGACTTCTTTTAAGGGTTAGTAAATGGGTCCCGACAGTTTGTAACCCATTTTTAAAGATTTACATCCTCAGTAGGAGCAACAGACAAAGAATCAGAAAGTTCACTGACAGACAAACACATTGCGGGTTTTGGTGTTTTCATGGGATTTGCTGACGGTAGGAACAGTATATCCAATATTATCCTTTAACAGTTCGATATATGAGATTTTGAACATCAATACAGCAGCAAACGGGTGTTTTCTATGTGAAGAAATAGCCGAGTGATGGCATCCTGAGCAGAGAATGACGTCACGCTACCTCTTTGTGTGTTGTACTCTGAGCTTCTCTGTTTTTTGTTTTGGTAGCCAGGCCAGCTGCATGTGCACGTGAGTTGCTAGTAGTAGAGAGGTGCCTTAAAAGTAACTTCTTACGATTGTGCCACACACATTTTCTCTGGCTATATTAATGTAATCATGATGTCATCATGTTAGCGTACGTCTGTGCAGTGGTAAACATTCCTGAGGCATATCAACATAATGTCATCATGTTAGCGTACGTCTGAGCAGTGGTAAACATTCCTGAGGCATATCAACAGGATTTGTCCACTCTACGGGGAATGGCGGCTGGGAAACCAGTTTAACACAAACTAAGTAGAAATTAAGATCCAGGGGTATTTTTCAAATGTAAATCTGTGTTTGTATGTTGTGGAGCTAAAATGCACATGTTCGTCTTCATGTACCTGTTCTCAGTAAGCTTAGTTTTCACATATCATGCATGTGGTTGTGGTCTGTTAGGAACGCCACAGCACGGGTGCGAGCAGCGGCTCATTTGTACCATTGTAACTGTGTTACCGTTCTAACTAATTTGCGAGCACAGCTTGTTTACTTAACTTGTACATACATATATAATATTGTTCACATATAACTTTCATGTATATTTTTGACAATAACACTTGCAAACATAAATGGACTGTGTGGATATCTAAGCTTAGTGACTTGGGGTGTTGCTACATTTTTGACCCTCCAGGGGTCAGTGTGCAATTACACACTAGTATTCTTAAACTGCATGCAGTCTATGTTCAGCCAGATGCCATTCAGTTATGTTTTAAATCACATTAGGGTTGTATAATATTTCATACACCTCCCATTAATCAAATTCATTTAACTATGTAGGTGTAATCAATGTACTTCCCAACAAGAAATGAAACACATACACCAGCTGCGACATCTGGAAAGTTTCAATAATATCATCAAGTTTTACACATTATCTCATCACATCCTTGGTATAAAAATAACGTGAAAACAGTAGCTGGACTGAAATATTGTTAATTTGCCGTGAAATCCATCTGTTTTATGCCTTTTTTATTTTAGCCGTTTAATAACCGTATATCAGGCTGTTACAAATAAGATTCACATGTGCTTCAATTTTAACATCAGACAGCAACCACTATCATTGTAATTCATTTTAACTTGTTTTCTCTATTAAAAGTTTAAGTGGATTTTTTCAAGAAGGCACATGTAGGTTGTTTTCCTGAAAATATTACATATATCGGTAAACAAAATCTGTAAGGAAAATAGTAAATGTTACAATTATGGTGACTCTCCCCTACTGTTAGCGCCATTTGCACTGCTAAAATTGCTAGCTGCTGCCATTTCGGCACAGCCACCTCTATGTTTGCTTGTGATGTCAGAGGTGAGAACCATGTGTAGTCTCAGACCACACTCTAAATATCATATATCCGTCCTTTAAAGACCCCCTCCAATGAAACTTTTCACTTTTAACTTTTAATTCAACCTTGTTAACATGTCTGTATGGTGTTTTTATATGCTACAAGACATATCGTGAGCAAAATTAGCACTCAGCACCATGGCTGAGCATGTCTGCCTTGGAACTGCATGGATCAATAACAATCTCAAGAACACGGATTCAGACAGCCAGCGTTTGTTACATCACAAACCTAAGGAACCAATCGCGTCAACTAGCACAACTGAGGAAAGGCCAGCTGTAGCTACATATTGGTATGTTTCAAGTTAAATTTCCCTTTAGCTTCAACCTGTCAGAGCTGGTGATTGGGAACAAGGTTTATCAAACATTAGCAGCTCATTATTAGCTGAAAGCTCATGTTATCTATTACTGTTTACAGGCAGAGGTTTGTGAGTTTGATAAACAACGTCGAAGTGAGCGGGTACGCTCGAGCTGCAAGCGAGCTGCTGGTGGAGATAGCGCCGGGGACTAATTTGCATATTCATAGATGTGTGCATACTAAATGAGCCAAAGGTGTAGAGTTACATCTAAGACTTTTTAAGACACCAAGGGATGTTTTTTATGGAAAACTTCTTTTGATTAACAGAGCAGTTTTTAGTGCTTTAATCAATGCCAGGAGAGGAACCTGAAGTACTACCAAGCTCAAGCAGGTTTTAAGTCTCTGCAAATAGATTTTCAGATTGTGCTAAAATGAACAGAAACCATGGAAGTCAAAATGAAAGTCATGCTATGCTCGAAAAATATTTTAGCTGCAGACGTGAAAAATCTCTATAATGGTGCTTTGATAAGGCACAATGCTTCCCTTTGCAAACCCTTCTGTTGCTAATTGTTCTGTCTGTCTGTCTGTCTGTCTGTCTGTCTAATAGAGCTTCTCCAGCTCCTCATCATGCCCTCAGGGCTGCAGGGACACATCACTCCTTAAAAGTCTCGTGTAATTACAGTGACCGGACTCATCTTCTCTTCTCATAAAGCTATGTCCCTGTAAACCTCATCTCCTCTGTTTGCCTCCCACCACCACAGAGCCGAGCACCCACACTTCAGACACTGATGTAGAACTGCTGTCAAATGTTGGTATTTTCATTTCTTTTCCTTGCACGGTCCATTTACACTCTCTTGATCTTAGCGACTGTGAGACCCATTCAGACTTATCAAAACATGCCCATAGGTCATCTAAAGAAGAAATACTGACTCTGTTCCTAATCCATGAAAAGCTGACTTTTTGGAAATGTTTTCCCCTGCAGGGAGAATGTCTAACTTGTGGTAGCGGTATTATTAACTCTGTAGATCACACTGCAAAAATGACATTTGTCATTTTATTTATATATCTATTTGTTTGTTTGATCATTGTATTTTGTGTTCATCAGCACATAAAAAGTCAATCTACTTGATACATGGTGCAGAAAGTGACTTTCTAGTTTATTCCAGCTTTAATCTAATAATTTCTTCAAATATAGTATTTGTAGATATCATTATTCCTTCCAACTGTACACGTTTAATTGCCCAGCAGTATTGATGAATCCCAGTTTAGTGGGGGTGGGACTGAGAATGTACAGAGCATGTTCTGGTAAACAGTTTGCGTGGATAATAAACAAGGAATGAATTGGCTGAATTATCTTCATGACCTTAAACACCTACAAAATCTTAAAATGTTAGCACTGACAGTATATACTGTCCTGTTCCAGCGCCCGAGAAGAAGCCTTAATGATGACAATTTATGTTGAAAATGCTCTCTGGCATCTTGGTATTTTCTTGTGCCTGTGCCAGAGTGACCACTGGTATAAATCAGAAGGACTGTTGGTTCTGATGTTGTCACAGCTATGACAGCTTTATTAGCTAACTACCGTTACTGACCGGAAAATATCACAAAATGTCACAGCACAAGAGACAGTAGTAACAAGAGGTGTCTCAGAAATGTAGTCCCTCTGAGACGGTGAGAGTGCCGAGCAGCAAAGATGGCATCATAGTAACAGGAGTACTGCAACTAACTATCTTTACCATTTTCGGTTAAGTATTTGCTCAATCATCTCATCCATAAAATCTCCACTGTCTTCCACCGTTTTACGAAACCTGAGGTGGTGTCTTTTCTTGTTCAGCAAATAGAAAAAACATATTCAGTTTACAACAAAAAGCAGCACATATATGTATAAAAACCAGAAAAGAGAAAATGCCCAGTGAGCAGCAGTTCTCTGGGTAAAAATGCCTCATTGATGGCAGAGGTCAGACTGGTTTGAGCTGACAGAGAGGCACCAGTAACTCAAATAACCAGCCATTACTATCAAGGGATGCAGAGGAGCATCTCTGAACACACAACATGTGGAATCTTGAAGCTGATGGGCTAAAGCAGCAGAAGACCACACCAGGTTCCACTCCTGTCAGTGAACAACAGGAAACTGAAGCTAGAATTGGCATGGGTTTACCAAAACTGGACAATAGAAGATTGGAAAAACATGTCTGATCTGACTGTTCTTGATTTTTTCTGAGACATTCAGATGGGAGAGTCAGAATTTGGCGTAAACATGAAAACATAGATCATTCTGCTTGAAACACTGGTTTAGGCACAATTTGGAGTATTGTTGCTGACCGTGTCCATCCCTTTATGACCACACTTTACCCATCTTCTAATGGCTACTTCCAGTAGGATAACACACCATGCCACAAAGCTCAGATTAATCTCAAACTGGTTTCTTCAATATGACGATGAGTTCACTGTCCTCACATGGCCTCCACAGTCACCAGATCTCAATCCAATAGAGCACCTTTGGGATGTGGTGAAATGGGAGATTCGCGTCATGGATTAGCAGCTGACACATCTGCAGAAACTGCCTTATTTATCATGCCGGCAAGGCACCAGGACGATGTGACTGAGGGGGCTGTTTAAAGTTGCAAGGGGGTATTTTTTTCCCATAAAGTAAAAGTCATTGATTTAACCATGCAGTTGCCTCAGAATGAATTAGGGCCGTATTTGCAACTGCAAACCAGTCTAAGTGATGTGTTCTGTCTGTCTATTGATCCCTTCCCACTCTGTTTCAGTACCATGGACAGCTCAGCCCTAACACAAAGCTATACCAATGCAAAAGTCTAAAATTATTTTGGCAAAGTGATTCTCTAACAAACAATGTTTCTCAGCCAAACCAGCAGAATTCATACAAAAGATAGAGACGTCGATCATCGGTAAAAGGTCGCATTTAATCTGCAGCGAAAGGTCTGACCTGTCCCCGGGCAATGCAAGTGAACAGAGACGATGATCACTGATTGGAGTGACGTTTGATTAATAACAGCCCGGAGACTTTGGATTACACCAGCGTTTTTATTCATCCAGAAGTTTTGACTACCAAAACAGCAAAGGTGAGACACGATTTGTAGTTACAAATGTACAATAGGAAGTTTGTTCGCGGCTGCTTCAACGTTTTACGCTGCAAGTCCACGTCACAATGCTGGAATCTGTGTTTTCTCTAGATACATTTGAGGTGTTGTATATGTGAATAGCGTGAAATGAAAGATACTGGGGACACTGTAATGCTAGCATGATGCACTGTATTCTGACAGAAAATGCTTTTTGCCTGTACGTTTAGTAAGTTGGGTTGTGCTTGTTTGCTGTTTAAGGTAGAAATTGTTACACTAGCTAGTCGAGCTTCTTCGGGTGAAGTGATATGCAACGTGACAGTGTCCCCACGTGTTTGAATATCCCTGCATTTGCTCACGAGGGAGTGGACCCATCCCTGAGGGCAGGGGCTCCCATAAGACCCCTCGTAGCACCAGGCCTGTATCATGCCAATAAAGAGTAAAATCTCTGAGGAGTGTTTCCAGCACTGTGTTGAATCTATACCACGAAGAATCAGGAAAGTTCTGATGCCAAAAAGGAACCTGGTACTAACAAGGTGCACCTGATAAAGTGACTGGTGAGTGTGTGTATATACACTATGCACATATGTGGGTTTTTTCGCTTGACAAATGTGTGATAAATGACATCACCACTTTTCACCTGCTCTCCAGAGAACTGATCTGTGTGCCAATAGTTCACTGAAAGTTGAGTTGGCTGTAGATGTGAATGTGTTGCTAAAAGAGGACATTGCAGCGCGCCGTGGCTGAACAACAAAGTGTTATCAGAGAGAGCAGCCAGACGATGGTGCAGGCAGGCGGCCAGATAAGAGAGGCAAACCCCTAACACAATACTACCAGCAGAACAAAACACTCACTCATGCTGACACACAGAGGGAGCACCCTGCAGCACAGCATGTGTCAGTGTCGGATAGCATTTGATGTGCCAGTGTGGGTGTTGTTTTTAATTTATTCACCGCATTTCTTGGTTTGGGGGAAGATTGTTTGGTTATTAAGTATTAATAGTTTTGTGTGTGATCTGTATGTGTGACTGTGACCATGGATGTGTGTAAGGTGAGCCCCCATGCTAAATAATAGCAGCAGTAGCCAGAGCTGTGTGTCAGTTATCCTGCGGTAACAATGAGCAATGGCCCCTGATGGTCACAACGACTGACCCCAGCTGTGACCCCGCCGCCATCGAAAAAAAACAACACAGTCGCCAGCCGCAGGGAGACACAGACGAAGAGAAACATAAAAGAGAGTCAGTGAGATCAGTCAGCAGGGTCATTTTCTCATGGCTCATTTAGGACTTGGGAATAATTCCTCATCAATTATTCACAGCACAAAAAGCAAGAAACTGCACTCACCATATAAATAAAGAATTATTGTGTTAGAAATGTCTTTTCTTTCCTCAGGTCACATTTATGGATTAATTTTCTAGAGCAGACTGGAGTTAAACTGTCATGAGATAGCAGAGGTTGCATGTGAGTTAAACATGCCCTGTGGAGATTTTCATGGTAAACAAACACAGTTTTTGTTTACAACTTTTCTCACCAAAACAAGCCCTGCAATTTTTCAGCGCCTTATGAACATCTTTATTGCATTCTGGACTTCATAAAATCTGAGCAAACTCTCTCTCTGTTTTTAAATCTGCATTTTTTTAAATATCATTTTAGGTCTTATTCTTTTTTTATTGAGGCATTTCCACCCTTTACAGCCCATTACTGCCACCAGCTGTTAGAGATGCTTTTAACTGTGCATTTATGTGTGTATCACGTGTACTCCACTTCTCCTGTGCTCCTTTAAAGAAGAATTTTACTGCTGGAAAGATGGTCTTTTCATAAAACTGGGCTGTCTGTGCAGGAGAAAGAAGGCAAATGCTTTTGAAATTGGTACTACATGACCAGAGAAAACAGAGGAAAAGCTGTGGCATTTACTTTTGCTCAAGAGGTAGAAAACCTACAACTACCAGAATGCACTTCACTGCACTGGACCAATAAATACCCTTGCCGATGGGTGATGTAATGCAACTCGGCTGTTTTTCCACAGGAAATAATATTGTGTAATAATCTCAAATTATGGTTAAACGGTAACCTGAAATAGGTTTGTGAAAACATTTGAGGAAAGAACTAAATGGCACAGAATCGTGTTTCTTATTTTATCAGCACTGCTACTTGACTAATGGCCCTATATGACGACTATTGGTCGACTAGAAAAATTCTTATTCATGGGCAGCCTTACAAATCTTGGCTACCTAAAAAGAGACGTATTAGTTGTATTAGTATTAGTTGAAGCATGCACTATATTTGGAACATTTCACTGCTTTACCTCACACACTAACTGATGGAGGCAGTGGCAGAACAGCAACTCGCCTGTTATGCTAAGTGAAATGATTGTTTTTGTCATTGCAGTCTGGTGGCTTTGAGATAATGAATTCAGTTCCCTGTCGGAGAGGGCTGTCTGATTGCAAGGTAAAGCAATGAAAATATTCTGAATACAGCATAAACTGATATTAATCTTTCTACCTGCAAGTTTTTGTAATCAAACTCTGTGATTCTGTCTATAGGAGTGAAATGCAACTACCAAAGAAGCTAAACTAACAGCAGCCACATCTGACCACCACCAACAGTGAGCTCAGAGTTGCATAATGAGAGCCAGAGGCTTCTGCAAGATGCGTCCACGTCTGACATGCAGTGTTTCATAACATAATGTTTGCTGTAGTAGCTCGGCAGTGAACTTTTGGGACGCTACTTTGTTTGCAGTACAAATCTTTCATATGAAAAGTTTGAACAGTGACCGATAAATGCTACAGCGTCACAGGCCTGCAGGTTAGTGAAGTCGTTTTCAGACCAGAGGCGACATAATTTCCTCACATCTATCTTTACTAACATTAGAGAAGCTTTCAATGTACTTTGAGAAGTCTCCTCTGATCAAATAAAAGTGACAGTAAACACAACAACATCAAAGATCACAGCTAACAAGTTAAAAATCCCAAGAATGTGATGTGCTTCTGCTGTAAGATTGCAGAGGTCAGATGAGGTCAGTGTGTACGGCAGGATACATGTTTACATCTTATATAACCTACTTAGCGCCTTGATTACAAAGAGCTGCACGTCCATATGGCCACACACTGAACGCACGCGCACACACACACACACACACACTCACACTCACACTCACACACACACACACACACACACACACACACACAGGTTTACAATGATACTGACATGATCCGGTGAAGCGGCAAACAACAAACACATATATTCAGCACACACAAAAGCTTTAAGAGTGTTTGATGGAAACTTTCAGCTGAGTCCTGTAAGCTTCTTACACATGACGCAGCTTAGACAGGCAGTCCCACAAACAAATCAGACACTAAAAGCCAGCACAACTTCTGAACCAGCATGATAATGACATGAAACCAGGCATTTATTTTAATGCTTCCTGCAACTTTTAAAGTGATGCATTGACAAAGACATGGAAATTAACACATTTATCTTGACCACTAATATAGCAGCAGGAAGCTTACAGTCTGCATTTACAGTAGCTTAAAGCAAAACACTTCTTTACTGCTCCAGTAGTACAGAAGATCAGAAAACACAGACGCTGCTATCTGTCAGACCAACAATTCCTCCTAATACATCACTGATCCTCTAGAACGACATTTCCATTTCAAAGCTAAATCTGTTAAATGATCTTACACAGCCATGGCTCAGGTTTGGTTGGGTTTAAGCACAAAAAAATAGGTTTGGGGAAATAACATGGTTTGGTTTGGTTAAAATAACTGCTTTCATATGATTAGGGGACAGTCGTCAACATGGTGACAGTAATAACCACTTGATAGCAGCCATGGTTACAAGAAACTAATATTGACAGTCAGTAGGTAACAGGAAATGAAGCCAAGCCTCCTGAGTCAAAGTCAGGTGTTGTGCTGACCCATTCATCATCCCGACCTCCTCACCACTGCAGACATATAACAACATAACACTACTTCCTCCTCTGCTCCTTACAAACAGTCATGTTCTTATGGCTGCTAGAGGGCGCTGTTGTTGGAATGTAAATATATGTTGTTTTGAGGATTTAACTTGTTTTTCTTGGGGGGTCAGTCAGAAAGAAATAAGACTCCAAAACTTCAAACAGATAGTTCAAAAACAACCAATTTTGACTTTTATCACTCTATTAAACAGAATTAGATGCACCGACTATTATGTTCAGCAAAACCTTACATTTCTTTATGTTTGAACAAAACTGTAGTGTGTTATGTTTAGGTACAAAATATGGTTAGGAAAATGTTTTTGCTCAAAATACCCATGTTTGGTGCCCCAAAAAGCCGCTGCAGTAACAACGACTCTAAAAAACACCCATGTTTGGGGGCAGAAACGCCACTTAAAACACAATGATGACATCATCATCAAATCATTGTTTATTCAGGGGAAATTGACTGAACATTAAATTCTTTTACTGCAATGCCCTGAGTTCACATTCAATGACATGTTTGAGATCAAAAAACACGGCTTGAAACACTGCAACGCCTTGCTGGAAACACAGTGATGATGTGCTAAAAAACATCCACAATTGGTGGCAGAAACGCCTCTTAAAATGTCGCAATGTTTTGCCAATGAACAACCAGTGTTGTTGTTCGTTGGTCTCAAACAGTGCTCTGCAGTGGTCTGCAGCTTGGCAGCCATCTCGCCTTGATGTCACGCCATCCACCATCGCTTCCGCCCCCAGATGACAAAGTCAGCTCATCTACATGTTGCTGCATAGAAACAAAAATGGCCGTTTAACAGCTGATAATGGCATTCTTAACACACTAGGTTGCCAGCTATCCCAGAGAGCAGAACCTTTTCCATCCAATATACCTGTAAAACCATTTACGAGAAATGTTTCCTTGATTGAAATGTCTCTGATGTCAGGACCAGGGTAATTCCTGTGACTCCAGATGGTCTGCATAGAGAAAATAATGTGATAAAACAGCTCGGCTGAGGGCTGAAGACTGTCACAGAGACATTATCATGGCTTGCCCTGCTGTGAGGCTGTATACATATCATAAAAATACGGTGAGGCTGCATCATGTACCACTTGTCCTGATGGGAAAAAAAGGTTTAGTTTGTTCTGTTTGGTTAATCATAGATATTCTCTGGATTCTAGTTTGTTTAGGAGCAAAGTTTGTGCTCTGCATCAGACCTTCTTGTTGAAGAGTCTGAAACATCAATTTGCTGCATCCTGCAGGAGCCGATACGGTGATTTTTCAATTAATTAAACGTAACTGCTGCTGCTGCCGAGGGCAGAATGAAGAAAGCATCAGGCTGCTGTGGGATATAATACAAGGTAACACAAACTATACACACACACACACACACACACACACACACACACACATTTATAGGCACACTAGTGCAGTGTCCATTCAAAACATGCCTGTTCAGAACAGACTGATTGCTTGGCCTGCTGTATTGTGGCATGTAGCTTTTTGAATGGCTAATCCAGACAACTTCACACAACCAGAAAGCTGTAGATTTATTATGATGTTTAGATGTGAAAAATATTAAATTATGTTGCAATTCTAATGCATTGTGCCCCGAAATATGTAAAAATCGGAAAAATCATGCAACTCAAAGGTATACAATTTACTTACTGTGTTCTGGTGCTTCTCCTTCAGAGGAAAACATTATAGGTCTACCATTACGCCTGCATTTACCTGACAGTGACACGTTTTACTGTTAATAATTAATAGTTTAACTTAAGAAAAAAAAGTTTTGAGTAGGTACTATTTTCTTTACCATTGCCAATATCAACATTTCCAGTTAGAGACAGGGTGTTAAGTAAAGCAAGACAGCCTTTGCCTGGGGACTGCCAATCAATAAATCCGCCCCTGGTGAAATGTATTGATTCCAAATTGCCATTTTAGCTGCTTGTTTTGACATAACCACTGCGGTTATAAAGTAGAGCATGGATTTAAATAGCAGGTACTTGACGACTATCCTGCTCAAGTTATAGCAGCTTTTCAGACATGTTTTGCAACTTGCTGCTCAGAGTGATCTCAGTCAGCGGCTCCTCCGGTTACAGCACAGCTTCTCTCCCTCTCTCTCCTGTCTCGCTGTGTACACACAGACAGGAGAGAGTTACTATGGTTAGCTTGCAGCTCTCTTGAGACTGCTTATCCAAACAACTTCACACTTAACACAGAGCTTCCTTGCGTCCAGAAACAAAAGCGTTCATTCTTAACGTTATTTCACTGATGTTTGAAAATTTTGACAACGAAACACCTCCGGTCTCTTTATTCAACTGCTGTGAAAATGTGCTTCACTCTCAGCAGAGCCCTGTGTTTATAAATACTTAACATGTTGCGTGTCCAAATTGCACCAAAGTCGACAATGCACATCCTTAGGTCCCGTAATACACCGGCCAAGGATGAATGGTTCTTGAGATATGCAAAGGACACATGCATGCACACACACACACACACACACACACACACACACACACATAGAGATTCCTTGCTTTTAGTTAGATGATACACTCAATCAAACACACATTCAGACATCAGAAGTGATTTAAAGAGGTCAGTGACAAGATTTGATGTGGTCACAGAGTGTGGTTGTGATGAGTCACAGTGTGGAGGTGTGTGGGGGAGTTAAAAAGCAATAACCAATCACAGCATGTGTGTGTCCAGTTACTTTTGATTCAGACAGACAGGGAGAAGATTTGATGAGACTGTGGCTGAGAACGACCTCAATCTAATTACACTGACTGCTGCCGAGCAGGAGGAAGACGAGGGAAGGCAGAGAACATTTGAGTGTGTAAGAGCTGATTGTCAGGTTTAGTCAGTCCCCCCAGAATTTAAGATCCTGCAAATGGAAGAATTAACACCTGCAAATTCAACCAATGCTGGTGAAATATATGCGGTCTTCAATTTTTTTTTCTAATCCTAGGAATTTTTCCCACAATAAATAGTCAAACAGAAGTACTCTTGCTAATTCTACCAATTATACTGTTTTCTGCTTAAAAGGATCCATTTCAGAACCACTTAATCAAACCAAAGTAAAAAAAAATCATCCTCAAAACAACATTGCATCAACAGTGGGAGGAAAATTTTTAAATAGAAACTTTACAACATATAATCTACTTAAAACTAACCATTTGATCTTTGTAGTTTGCTGGTGGTGTACATGAACATTCGAGTACATAGAGTACATGTACAGTAGAGGTCTTCACAAGTCTGCCCAGACCCAAGGACCTGACAAGGCCTATTTATACTCTCTTCATGCACAGAAAATAGATTTGTTTATGTCAAACACTGTAAATGTCACTGCTCAGAAACTTCCATGCCAACGCATCTGGCTGCTGGCTACACTGTAGGAAGTCATCGCCAACAAACTGAGCTTCATAATTCGAGGTAAACTTCGGAGATAAGTGTTAAAATGATCTTAGTTACGTTAGTTGACTGCATACGTCATGATATTATCAAGTTATTGTTTACTGTGTTAATGTTAAACTGTCTGTAACATTAACCACTTCTGAGAAAACATTTTAACATTGTGTTTTTAATTTGATCCTGCAAATCTAAGGTTATGTTACCTAACTTAGTGAACTGCAAAATGCTGCATGTCAGTGTCAGCAATTACTAACTAACAAATTTTCATGTAGGTTACAATTCATTAACCATAATGGATCAATAACAGTTGTGTCAGTATCTAGCATCTCAATATTGGCGATGGATAAAACATTAATATTTGTATGCACTATCTAAGCTGCTTAGAACAGTTGTAAACCAATCGCCGGCGGGCATTACAGCAGCTCATCAGCTACCTTGCCTTCTCTATGAATGAGTGAAAGAGAAATGTCCACAAACAGATGTTTACTGAGAACCTAAGAGAGTCCAAAAATAACACAAAAAGTACTGCAATTTTTTTTAGCAACATCTTTTAGATGAGCCGCTGCAAGCTTAGTCTTTCAGGCTGCATTACTCACAAAAAATTCCATAAGATCTGAGAGGGACTGTCTGATGAATGATTATACACAAACACACATTCAATCACAATGAGCAAGTAACAAAGGAAGAGGGGGGCGGCTTTTATGTCACAATGGCTGATTGATTTTTCCTCAAAACAGTTCTAATGATGTTCTATCTTGTACCTACACAGCGCCATTGTCTGTTGTTTTTCCTGTTGTTGTAAGTCTTAATGTGTTTTGTGTGACACTGATGACGCAGGATGTTTAATCTGCTGTTGTGTTCATCCTCTGGATGAAAGTCCGAGCTCTAGTCCCAGGATGTGGATGAAAGACTGGGCGGACTGACAGAAAGAGATTGAGTGAAAAGTAAAAGAGACCTCCCTACCACCCCCTCTCCACGCACGCACGCACGCACGCACGCACGCACGCACGCACGCACGCACGCACGCACGCACGCACGCACTTCAATCTCGTTCAACAGATTGCTGTGCTCAGTTTTTACACATGGGAAACACAGCACCCGCTGAGATGACCATCATACCCCCACACTACACGCTACACTACACCCAACATACACACACACACACACACACATGCATGCCCAAACAGACAAGATACACCCCACTGGTCCACCCACACACAGTCACTGGTTTGAGTACAGGAGCTGTGCCACCAGCTGTCCCCCCATTGGCTGTTGTCCTGCTGTAGGTGAGTAAGTATGTGTGTGTGTGTGTGTGTGTGTGTGTGTGTGTTTCTGATCAAATGATACAATAGCGGTGAGCATCATTCACGGCAATAAACAATAAAAGGTGTCACATAGTCAAAAGACATTCACATTTTTGTCCAATTCAAAACATTATGGAAAAAAAAAAATCTCTCCAAAATCTATGTCAGAGCCATCAAACGCTCACTCCCTGTAGTCTCTGAGAACAGTTTGCTCCCTCTGAGAGAAGAGGCTGTGGTCAGCTTAAATTCAGGCAGTTATGATAAATTTCAACAATGTCAACATTTCACAGCAGAAAAAAACGTCATCAAAAAGGTCCACAGAAATGTCTAAATCTACATGAGCCGCGTATGATCCAAACACTACAGCTGCCGTTTCTATCCTTACGTGACCTGTCAAGCTCGTGAACAAGTTCATGCATTGGTTTGTTCACTTTAGAGCATCCTCCTCCTGCTCTTCATTTTCTCACTTGTTGGCCAGCCTGATGCTGCACTTTCCATAAACAGAATAAAGTTTGATATAAAATCTGACACACAAAGAATGAAATCAGTTTTTCCATATTTTCAGTCTTTATCAGTCGCTCTGGCTCTAAGCTCTGGTGCAGCTCAAATGGAAAATATTCCACCTCTGACAGAAGCCAGGCACTGGTACTGGTGTTGTGAAGCAGTATTACAACAGACACTTTTATGTTTGGTTTGACAGTGTGCAGTTTTAAGTTCCTGGTTCTGAGTGCCACAAAGGACACAGAAATGTCTCAGCAGCAAAATCATTTGGGGGAAATGTGTATAACACCTCAAGTGCAAAAAAGATATTGCCTGGCGAGCCACAGCTCTGGAGATTTCTCTCTCAGGGTGAGAAATCAAGTTTAAGCAGTGAGTGTCCAGACATCATTTTAAACTGATGCAGAGGTGGAAGAACTATGATCCTCTACTGTAATAAAGATAGTACTAACAACAGGCTGTCCTCATGTATTATATGTGCATATACCTACAAAAAGGTAATGCGCCACATTTCATATAACCCGGGAAGGCTGCAGTCACATGACCAATGTACTGTTGAGCGTAAATAAGTCAGTAGTATAAAAAAAACAAAAAAAATTTAAAAAAAAACCTGAACTTTAAATTATTTTAACTGCAACGCTTCCTTTTCGAGCTCTGATCAGGCCTGACCCTACATGAACCTGCACAGTTTCTGTCCAAGCCCGACCCACAGCAGCAGATTTGGGCCTGAGCCTGATTAATAACTTGAATTTCTACTATAAAAAATATATCATACTTTTTACATATATTTTTTAAATATTCGAACATGCGAGGGCCGACACGTGTCCTTGCACCAGCACCATCTATCATTTCAATAGTGTCCTCCTGTACACGACAGGTCTGGCAGAGCGGGATGCGCCCCATGTGCATCTGGTGCACATGGCGGCCCATGGCGATGCGGTGTGCAGATGATGATCGCCACTCTTTGTTGCATGTTGCACACATCCAGTGGTCTAGTGCGAGTTAATGAGATGGGTGTACTACTAGGCTAATGTGTAGGTTACCAGGGAGAAAGTGGGTTTACTCTCCTATATATTCCAATGGCTTTTTGGCTGACAGGTGGGTATACTGAAAACAGCCAGAAAAGGAGGTGGGCATACCTTGTGTAGACATGTACACCATCCACTGCACCACTGTGCACACCTCTCCAACTACTGGGGAAGCAAAAGCCAACCAAGTCATCCTGCCCCACAGCTTGAGAGAGTGCAGAGCGTAGAGGTCACGCTGGTGGATACTGCAGTGTGTCTGGCTGTGTCTGGACTGTGTGTCCCGTCACAGACCTGTTTGCCTTTTATTAACCGTTACCACAATCTTTACCTCACCTTAAAAAAGTTTTTAAGTTACCTGTCCCTGACCATACAATAAGTCTCAGGTATTTGCCATAACTAGGTACATATTGTGCAGAAAGTGAGAACAGTAAAAATGTTGGCACTGGATGTAAAAAACAACTTTGTCTTAATCATGTTGTAGAATATAAATGTTTTTGTCTGGCAGCAGGGTTTAAACATGTTCATCCTCATTTTGGTAGAGCGCAAAACAACAATACAATGATCACAATGAAACCATTGCTTGATGACTGGCTCTGAACTATTTATAGCAACCAAGCAAAAAACATCTCAAGATGTCTCAAAACATCTGCAGAAACTTTTCAAATTCACTCCGACCAATTAAAACATTTCTGCGTTGTTGATCCATGTGTTCAATGATCTACAACAACAACAATTATCAAACAAACAATATCATTCCACCAATAAAAGGTCAAATTCTCAGAAGTAGAGTATTTAGCAACATGGTTGAGAAATTAAACTAGTATTCCTTAGATATACTGCTCCATGTACTGTATATTACATACTGTTTTCTAACTCAGTCAGTCCATGCGTGAACATAAGATGTGGACAAGATGTAACCTTAAATCTGAAACACTCAAACTGACTTTCCGACATGCAAATAGAACACCTCAACATCCCCAGCAGTGATTCAAAATGACATGCAGATCTCTGCATGTTAACTGTTGCAGAATGAACATCAGCCCAGCGTTACGTTAGAGAGGAGACTGAGGTTGTATGGTGCCATATGACATCACTAACCACTAATAACTCTCTCTCTCTCCTTCACTTGATCCCTGAGGAGACAGAGGAGATGCATGAGTGGACACATTTACGGCCTGTCAGTCACAAGCGGAGGTAAAGTGGAGGTGGAGGGTTAGGAACAGAGTGGCTTCAGGGTGGATGGTGTGTGAAGGAAGACAGGGAAAGAATGAAGGACAGAGGAGGAGGTAGAGTAAAGGATGACTAAGCAGATATTAAATCTGTCAGTCAGACAGGAAAGGAGATGAGTGGGAAGATCTGGGATTAAAAACTTGGATTTTTCTTCTCAGAATCAACCATTTTTTATTATGATTTTTAAGGAAATATTATTTCAATTTAAAAGAAAAATGACTAATATCACTGTGCCTGTGGGAGCTTATCAGGTATGCTGATGCACTGTATAATGTTCTTGTTACGGATATTTGTGTGGTGAGGTGAAAAAGGACTTTCTCGCAGTTTTCACTCAACAGTCAGGACTGAGGTTGAATAAATTTTACCCTCACCATTACCAACAAGATGTTCTCCCTTTCTTTTCCTTTTTGTTCTCAATGTGTTTCTCTTCTATGTGTCTCACACACATTACATCTGTTTTAATCACTGGTGGCTCCTCGCATGTTGTAACACACTTTTCTTTATGTTGACAAACCTGACAAGAAATTAGGAGCACTTGGTTTGATGCAAAGTTCTGTTAAGTTAATCGGACAGAATAGTTGCATGTAAGTAGGAGACACAGTTTTCTAAAACTTTATCTACAACGAAATGTTTCTCATTTTTTAGTCATGCTGTTTGGCTCAAGGGTGATTCCACCATTTTGGTCCAGATTCAAATATCTCCACAACTATCAGATGGATTTCAACAGAATTTCCTACAGACATTCACAGTCTCCAAACAATGAATCATTCCTACTGTGGTGATCAGTCGCCAGAAGAAAAATGTTGGCATGTTGGTACGTTTTTGCAAACCACAGATATGTTACATTTGTAGGCAGATGGCTGCCAAGCTGCAGACCAGTGTGTACGACCAACAAACCACAAAACAAGTAATTTTTAGCGAGACATCGGCTGCATTTCCAGTGGCGATTTTGCCACCAAAACAGCATTTACCATGGAGACTGCCATCAGAACCCGTTGTTTTAAAGCAAGACATTGGTGGCATTTCCAGCTGTGCCACAAAAGCTGGTATTTTACGCCAAAACTTGTTCTTTTGCTAACCATAACCAAGTGTTTTTTGTGGCTATATCATAACCACACATTAACCAGTGTTGTTGAAACGTAAGAAAATGTAAAGTTTCAGCAGCGCCACCAAAACCATTTTTTTACAAAGACATCTACTGAATTTTGAGTGGTGTCTGTGCCACCAAAACTGGTCTTTTTTAGTGAGACATTTATGACTTTTCCAGCAATTTTGCCCCCAAAACTGTTTTTTTTAAGGGAGACATTGGCAGCATTTCCTGTGGTGTCTGTTCCACCAAAGCTGGTATTTTAAGCCAAAACATTATCTTTTCCTAACCATAACCAAGTGGTTTTTGCAACTTAACATAACCACACACTAACCAGTGTTGTTCAGATGAAAAGAAATGGTAAGTTTCAAAATATTGACAACATAATAATGTGCAAATGTTACGTAGGCTACTTGTCGTTAACAGAAATGTGCAGTGCCAACATTTCTTCTAGGGGGTTGGATGACCCCTCATGCCATCATAAGGTTGACATGTGTCTTGACTATTGGATGGATTACCATAACATCTGGCACATTCACGTTCCCCTCAGGATGAATTGGAATTACTTTGTTGATCATCCAACTTTTCATCTAGCGCCATCATCAATTCAAAAATTTAATTTGTCCAACACTTTGATACCTGCAGAGTTAATGACATTCCCATCAGCCTCAGCCATACGTTGTGCTAATCATCTAATGCTAGCATGATACAATGCTTAAATGGAGAACACACAAAACATTAAGTCTGCTTATCAATTCTCATTTCAGATCTTATTATTAAGACATAGAGTCCAATCTCTACGGCTATGGGATTGGATTTTACACCTCTGGCTCAGAACAAAAAGAACAAGAGGAGTTATAAAGGATAGGGTTGTTGAGTGGGTACCTTTTATCACCACTGAGAGGCACAGAGTCCCAAAATCACCACTCTCCAAACCTACAGTCCACTCAGAGCTAATCCAACCTACAACTGCCTACACAAGAGCACTACAGTGTCCTCCACACTGCACCAACACTTCTGATTACACCCTCAGGTGACAACTGACGGGCGGAGGAGTCGAGTGTGGGAACAGAGTTTGAGGGGAAAGAAATTAAGAGGTGGGAAAGAAAAAAAGAGCAGTTAGAGAAACAAGAAATGAAGGAAGGAAAGCAACTGAAGAACAGAGTGGGAGGAGAAGAGTGGCATTAGTGAGGAAGAAATATGCAAAAAGAAGTACAGAATAGGAAAGGGAGGAGATCTGAATGAAAAGGAAAAAAGGGTGACGATAGAAGAAAATAAAATTATGATAGGAGAAGGAGAGGGGAGTAGATAAATGAAACATGGAGGACTGAGATGAAACCACCGTAATGATTGGAGGAGGAGAAAAAGAGTGATGGATGAATGGAAAAAGCCAGACGAGTGGAAAAGAGCATGAGAGAAGGAGGTACAGGAAGAAGGGAGGAAGGATAAAAGTGAAGAAGCACTAGAGGATGGATTGAAGAAAAAAGGATGACAAGTAACTTGTTAGAAGAGAAGGGAGAGAAAAAGTCATTATGTGGATAGAACAAAAGTGTGAGGATGAGAAAGGAACAATGGGCAATAGAAAGAGAAGAGGATGAGAAGGAGGTTAAAATTACTCAAAGGATAAGGAAGCCATTGGGTTTTTTTTGGAAGAAATGAAGACAGTCAAAAGGATGAAAGGGAAGTAAGTGGATGAGAGATGAACGATAGACAAAGGCAGGACAGACTAAGATGGGAGGATGAGAGAGCCACGGGGTGAATGAATTAAAAAAACTGAAGTGTACAGTGAGGATGGAGGGATGATAAAAGAAAAGAGATGGGAGCAACGGTCATAAAATGCCCTGCAGCTGATTGTGGTGTTAGCTGTAAACTCTTCTCCAGCAGCCTCAGTCCCTCTGGAGTCCTGGAGGCCTCTAAGCCTTTAATAGGCAAGCACAGAGAACATATTCACACCAACACACAGGTTAGCACATGGACACACAATACATGCTAAAAGTCCACAATCCCTAAAACACACATAAAATAAAAACAGGTGGACTGATGCACAAACACTCAGGCAACAGCAAAAGTGGCATGAGGAGAAAGTCACAGAAAGACATTTGTGACTGAAAAATTCAGTTCCTATGAATGAAATTACTGCAATCAGTGGAGAAGAGAGCCAGGAGGGATTGGTGATTTGAAAGCTGTTTAGACGCCCAGTTTACATGTTATTGTTGCTTGAACAGCATTTAGAAAACTGTTCCATCTTGAAGTTCAGCCCTGAAATACAGTCACTCAATGCTGCACACATGGCAGTTTAAATAAATGTATCTTCCATCACTACTGTACACCAGTCTACCACAGTATTATGTTTTATGTTATATTTTATTTTAATGGCCGCACTACTTTATGTCTTGGATTATCATTTTACTCATGCATTTTTCTTCGTACAGTTTGTAGTAGCACTGTTGGAAGGAGCCTGAGGACAAGAATTTCATTGCTATCTGAGGCATCACTAATTGTTCATGCATATGAAAAATGAAGGACATGAACTTTTTAGATACTGAGAGGGTTTTACAAACATAAAATCTTAATGATGTAAAAATTCATAATACAAAGTGGAACGACTGGCCTTGTTTGCAGTTTTTAAGTGTAGTGCAGGTCTATGGGGAAAGTGCTTTTCAGGCAGCAGGGGGTCTTTTTGTTGCAGAACCTTTGGTGACCACTGGGACAAACTAGCAGCAAAGCTGATTGGCTACACTGTGGCCACCTTTCTTAATACACCCACAATATAACACTTTATGACTTCCACCCTCTTCTCATGGGGGACTGCAGTTCGACAACCTAGTTGCCAGAAAAAAATGTTTGCATCGTATGTGTCTGTAAACCAAAGATACGTTACATTTGTCAACAATGCTAAGGCGAGTTTGTGGTTAGGTTAAGGAAAGTTTCTGCTTAAAACACCCACATCAAAGCACTTGGGTACAGTCACTGAAACGCTGCTTAGAAATGTTACAAAGGGTCAGTAAAAGCACCCGTGATATGTGGCTTTAACGCCCCTCAGAAACACCACGCAAATGCCACAAAGGTAAAAAGGTAAAAATGCCTGGAATCGGTGGCTGAAATGCAGCTTGGAAATGCCACAAAAGGTTGGTACAAACACTTAGGATCAGTGGCTCCAACACTGCTGCGATACACCACGTAGGGTCAGTAGAAACACCTGGGTTTGATGGCTTTAATGTGCTGAGAAATGCTGTGAAGGGTCAGTCAAAACACCAAGGGCTGGTGACTTCAAGCCGCTGAGAGACACTGTGAAGGTTCAGTCAAAACACCCAGGATCAGTGGCTCAAATGCTGCTGGGAAACTCAAAGTATTTGCGGGGAGCATTTATTTTTGAAGAAACAGAACTTCGGAGCAATGGGTGTTAACTGGCTGTTGAGGAGATGGACTTCTGGTCCAGTAAAGATTTGTGACCAAGCTAACTGGCAATGTAAGACAAATGGAATGCGTCCAAACCACTCAACTACCAGGACGCCCTCAGAAAAAGAAACTTTTAAAAATCACTTGGACACACTCAGTGTCAAACTGGTGGAAGCTGTATGTCTGGACAGAATAAAACAAGCTGTAGCCATGCATATGACACTAAAATCCTCATCCATATTCATAAACTGTGACAGAGGAGAGAGAGAACTGACAAGAGAGTGCAGATAAGTGAGGTTACACATAAGTGGAGGAAAGTGTGCGTGAGAGGGGAATACATTTATTCAATGCAAATTAAAGAAATTAGAGAAAAAGAAGGAAGGACAGCCAGAGGGAGAGAGGACGGCTGAGGTTTAAAGGTGAGAGAAAGAAAGGAAGGAGTTATAAAGAGGTGGCGAGACATGGTTCAACGCCAGGAGTGAGAGGATCTAATATCAATGGAAACGTGCCACAGTTACTCTGCTGGTTATGTAACCTTGTTGCACTGGAAATGAAATAGAGACAGAAACACCAACACATGAGCTCGCAGTGCAGCTCAGCTCAGTTCAACACATAATAATGCATTTATGGTGGTGTAAAAACTGACAAGAAACTAATGTATAGCCTCCTTGATGTGTGTGTGTGTTTCAGTGTCTCCATAACACACACTACACATCTCATAACAAGACCGTGTGATTTTGCAGCCTCTCAGCAGCAGTTATTCTCTACCAAGCACACACACACACACACGCACACACGCACACACACACATCCATAGTTAGTTTATCAATGATGCACCGATGAAGCACTCAGCCCCCTGTCTGTTGCACTCTACAATACGTGTTCGCCTTATCACTCTGTTTAACTGCTTATGACTTTGTGATTTAAAGACATATAGTACTCACCTCTTTGGGCTCTTAATGCTCCTGGCAAGATTTTTGTATCTTATGACAATAAAGAGAGCGTATCAGTGCAAACACACTTTGACAGAGGCCAAGTGAACACAAAAAATGTGGGCCATATGACCAAACACTAAACAAAGCATTATTTCACGAATCAATTTGTAGGTTCATCATTACAAGAGACTCCTTTCACAGTGTCACATTGTTTTCAAGTTGTCATTTCACACATTGCAAGTATAAGAATATTAGTTATATCAACCTTAGACTGGACTTCTGTCAGACTTGGCTTACTTGGTTAAAATCATTTAAGTCTCAGGTTCTGATCTGGTAAAATCTCAGAACACTGAAAAGATGGATAAGACACTAACAGACCATGCAAATACAGTATGGATTTTTTTTTTTCCGTCTATGTGCCTAATGGGAACAACAATTTTTGAATCTGGTTCAGTATTTAGCGAGAACACTACAGCCACAGCGGTGAAACAGGCAGCAATGTAATCCTTTGTGGCAGTAGCGCACAGTCAATAATGTATGTTCATTAAGGGTCTACACACATCAACATACATCAAAGAACTAGCAGTGACGAGAGCCAACTGTTGCCTAGACTAACATTAGGGGTGGGAATCTCTAGGTACCTCACGATTCGATTCCGATTCTGAGGACAATGATTTCGATTATAAAACGAGCCAAGAAGAAAATTTACACTAGATATTGAAAAACATTATTGTAGTAAAGCTGGGATTACATGTCCAGTGCATACAAACTGTATTACTCACTGTGGTTGAGATGACTACACTCCACCAGTCTCCTCCGGTCCATCCTCCTCCTCCACAAATCTCAACGGGACTCCTGTCCCTCGTCGACCTCCTCGACATTTCTCCTCCAGTATAAAACTATAGCTAACTGACTATAACTAAATATGGACTATAAAAACACGAAATATTGCAAAAATGACAAATGATGGCAAAACTACGAACTATGGTGAAAACACGACGAAAACACGGCAAAAAACACTGAAAAACACGGCATAAAAATATCAAAAGCTCTCAAAAAAAAACCACAAATACTATTATTTACAACACTAAATATTATTTACAAAGAAAACGCCACCCACGCTCCACTAAAACTCACCAGAACTCCGCTACAACACCGCCAAATCACTCCGACTCTCCTCGTCAGCTGTCACTCTCCTCCTGCTGTGTTCACTTCCCTCCCCTCCTTCACAGGTAATGGCGTCACTACCGTAATGTACCACTATATCACTGGAAAGCTCTGCTTCTCAGCTTTCAGAATCAGTTGGAATTACGTCGATAGCGTGAATGGTCGAGGAGTTACGGTAATTTGAAAAATAAATATAAAAATAAAATTAAAATCGATTATGAGTTTTCCACATCGATGCTCGCATCATTCAAAACAGAATCTCGATGCATCTAAAAATCGATTTTTTTTCCCCCCACCCCTAACTAACATCACCTGTGTTTTAGCCAAAAAGTTGTATGAACACACCGCAAACACTAGAGCTGAGGAAATAACTGCCAGAAGGTGGCAGTAATCTGTATTAATTAGAGGGCCCACAGGATGGATTCAAGACACTAGTTAGCCAGTTAGCACATTAACAACATGCTGAAACAACAAAGGATATTTACTGTGCGCCAGTGAACAATAACAAACACCATCACGAAATGTTTCCACTAAAGAGCTCAGTGGCTAAAGAAAATGAATCTTACCTAATATTACGACTTTGTTTTGGTCACACTCCCCCTTGTCTTAAGCTGTTTGTTTACTTTCCTCACGTCTGTTTCTCTTCATGTGCGCTGAATTAAACTGCCCGAGTGATTTCATTCATTGATGGGCTCTGCCATCTTCAATACTGATTCAACATGCTTAATTAGCTGAAAAAGGCGACAAGGGCCAAAGAGGGCCGACGGTGCAGGATACACCACAAGGACTAGGGTGATAGACCCGTATTGACGGCCCAACATTGACTGAGGGCTGACCGTCAGCTTGGTGTGTCAGAGCCTTAAGGCAACATTTGCCCAAAACCAATTTTTTTGCGCTCATGTGCACCGATCTGATTTTTTTTTTTTTTTCAGAGCAGTGTGGACACAGAAATATGTTTCTTTCCAATCAAATCTGGGCCAACTTCATTTGTGGTCCTAAATCCGTTATATATCTGATCACTGGCCATGCGGCCACTTTGAGAACGGCCATATCTGAATGCATCTATGTTTTTCCCATACATCCATGGTTTTCCCATATCATTCTTCACTGTGCAGGCGCAGATCACTTGAAACTACAGTGGGCTGCTGGGATCATATTGCTGCTGCAGTAGGCTGCCCCCAGTGACCAGCCAATAGAGCCTAACTGCCCAAATTATCATCATCAATCAATGGGATACCATTCATTTTATTCCAAGATGCCTGTTTTGCCAATGTAATGTTTTTTGTTGTTGTTCCAACATGCGTGATTGTGATGTTACTGGTTGCATGTGCAAAATTCACTCTAATGTCAGATGTGGGTCACCTCAAACATGAATGTCACCAGTCGAGGCAGAAAACCTTTCTCTTGATGCAGTTTGTTTGCTATTGTGTCTCAACAAGTCTCACTCAAGAAAAGTCTCGTTCTGAAGTCTCACAAGTTGAGTTGTTGCAGGAAGGCATGAACAAACAGACCAGATTGAGCAATGTGTAAAGAAAAATGTTTCATTTCTTTGTCAGACACCTGGAATAACAATCTGAGCCCGTCAGTGCACATATATTGATGGTGTGAATTTGCCCCCAACTGGTTACATTGCAGCCTGTTTCGTAACTACCAGCTGCAACGACCTCCTCGATACTGGACTAATCTCAAAAATTGTTTTCCTCATTAGTCACACAAAAACGTGTGAAAATAGGGCTCAGGTTGGAAAGTACCAAAGTTTTCCTTTAAGGGGTTGAGAACAGACTTGAAACCAGGTGTCTGAAGAAATAACTATATATGAAGAACTCCATATCTGCATGTCTGTCCGTCTGTCCATCTGTCTGTCTGTCTTGTTTGATATCATTTTTCTGTCTTTTTGTTGTTGTGATCCTTCTTATATCTCTCTTCTCAAAGGCTCTGTTTATCTGATCACTAGCCTTTGTTTTCTGCCTGTCTCTCCTGGATCTTACTGAGCATCAACACTCCAGAGACTCTGTCTGTCTGTCTGTCTGTCTATTTACCTGTCTGTCCTGAAGTTAATCTCTCTGGTATTTCACTCTGCACAATGAAACTAGAGGTGTAGGGAATGGGAATGATCAACCTGTTAGGTGATTTATTTGTTTGCTTGTTTGCCGCTTGCAAGTATCTCACAAAGCACTAATCCAATTTCAGCCAAAACAGCACTACCACGTTTTCAATTTCACATTCAAATCTCTAAAGTGATGGAGCTTTGACCTGTCTGCCCATCTATCTGTCTGTCCTGCCAAAAAAATCAATCCCCCGTCTCCATTTCTATGAGCCACCTGACACACTCAGACAACCACAATCTTACCCTGCACCAATCAGCCACATCATTTGTGTAATTAAAGTGTGAAAAGAGGCTGTGGATGAGAGGCTGGGATACGGAAACAACCCTGAATGTTTCCCAAGTGAGCAATCACGGAGAGGATGGAGGAGGAGTTAGGAGACACGAGGAGGATGGATAATGAGATGCTGAGATGAAAGAAAGATGCTTACTTTGATATAGAAGATAAATGCTTGTTTCTCTGGTTTATTGCCGTTTGTGAGTTCTTTATGTTGTTTGGTGTTTTGTGCAAATATAAATTCTAAATTGTTTATACCTGCTCCATGGAAGTTGTGTGATTAATCCTGCGTGCTTGTTAGTTACCAGGATATTTCTAAAAATGTGTTGGTGCAGATGCAAGTTCTATTTTTAAAGGATTTCTTACAAGCTTTCAAAAGCGAAGAGAATGAAAAAGGTAGTTTTTCAGGGCCTCCAAAAATACGTATTATAAGTACAATAACTACTTGGTCAAGATTAGGGCTGACATCTTCTGGGCAGTCAGCTGATTGTTTGGCTGATATGCTCTTGTCTAACCAAATTCTCATTGGTCGGACAGTCGCTGGGGTTACTTTTATAAGGTCATGGGTTCATCAAAGCTTTTTTTCTCAGCTAATAACACCAGTTGTTGTTTAGTGCTTGAACATTTATGTGACGTTTCGTCTTTGTGGTATTTGTCTCACCCCTCCTCCACTGTGATTGGGCAGCTGGGTGAAAAGTGACATTGACGAGTGTAGCGTTTCACCCAAAATTGATCATTTTTGACAAAGCAAACAAACGGATAAATAATCACAGAGGACATTCAGTGCTGAATTTATCAATCTGGATTTGTTTGGTAAACTCTCCAAAAAGACACAGCAGTTCAAGGCTGAATTACAAAGCTTCTGACAGCTGGAACGATGTTAGCATGATGGTTAAAGTCCCCATGAAATGACAAATACATTTTTCCAGCTGTAATCCTGTCTCTCTGTGTTAAGTGAGCATTTATCTCTTGTTATATGCCAAATATATGTCAAAAAATCCATATCAGACTATTTTAATATCAAAGTCTCTGTCTTTTCTTTTTTTTTTTTCTTGTAAAAGTTTCAAATATTTAATGACTCTTCCAGGGGCATTCACAAATGTTCATTCAGTCGTATGAGACTTTGGTTGACTAGCCAGCCACATCAGTCATATAAAACCACATTTTCTTTGTTTGTAGGTTGCAGTAGATAACAGAGCAATATGGTGAGAGAGGTAGCGATGTTTTTTTGGATACCAGGGGGCAAACCTCTGTTTTCATTTCAAAAACAGTAATCGAATGCAAAGGATTTGATTTAAATCCATCTTGTAACTGTACACTGCTCAAATATTCCCTGTCACTGGAGGATATAACATTGTCAAGCCCAGAGTTAACTTCTATGGTGTCGAGCGTATCAGATCTTTCTCATCAGTCCTGTTCAATGCTTTGTGGTGAGACAGACTCATGCACACAGCTCAGCAGGAAAAGCTCCACCTCAGTGATACAGTATGCAGTTCATTCTCAGACCTTACATTAGACATCACATTTATTTTGCACTTGCTCCATCGGACAACCATTGAGCATGGCACCTGCCCGAACACAGAGTTTATTTGACTAAGTGTTAATGTCGAGCCCTGTGACAGTAACAAAAAGGCACTCAGTCCACTTTTAGTTTAACTAGAAATAATGTAAGGAGTTTTGGTTAAGATAAGACATTGTAAGGCTGCAGCTAAGGAACTGATCCATCTTTATGTCAATAAAATATCAGAAAACAGTGAAAAAAGACAATCCTGATATCCTAGAGCCCAAGGTGACTTCTTCAAATGTCTTAATATGTCTCAGCAACAGTCCAAAACCCAATGATATTAAATTTACTATGATGTAAAACCAGGAAATGCAGCAAATTCTCACTTAGTTGCTCATTCATTTTCTGTTCATTTACTGATCAACCAGCTGGCTAATTGCTGCAGTTCTAAGACACTGACTGTCAGTAAGAAGCTCTTTATGACTATCCATCCTGGGATGCTGAGACATTTGAAATGCTCTAACAACATCACACCTCAGACTCTTTAACACATGAAAGTCATTGTTCAAACAGCCACATTAGGTCTCCTTCTTAGGTGCGACACATTCTTGGCCAATGCCTCTGGACTGAGCAGCCTAAAAATCGTTTCGTCAGTTAAAGCATCGCTGATGTTAATCTTTCTTTTTCCTTCCTTTTCCACTGATGCATTTTGAGGTGCTGCATGTGTCACATTTTCATGCTAACTTTACATTTCCTTTTTCTGCTTATTCCAAACACACTGAATGCATCATATCATCACATCAGGAGACGGATGGGAAAGCTTTCATTATGTGGCTTTCTGCTAAATTACGAGTGTAGAAAAATGTTACTGTATCAAAATGTTGCAGATTATCACTCTCACAGCCGAGATAGAAAGTATAATGTTATGTAACAGCCAGCAGTAAAGGGATGTGGTTGTGCCGGAGCTTTTCCCAAGTGTGATTTGTAAATGAACGAGTGTGAGGTGGGGCGGTGATGAAAGAGCAACACAACACCCAGCGGGTAAATAAAGGTTAAAAGATGCAGAAAACAGGGGGACATATGTCTCTCTGTGTGTAAGTGGCTCGTAATAAGAGAATCTGCTAAATGCCTTATAGCAAAATGCAATACAACACAGAAAGGAGGAAAAAAACATAGAGGATGTAAGGATGGGAGGAGATGCTGAGGGAGCAGGGAGGAGAGGAGATGCAGAGAGGGGAGGGGGAGGGAAGAGAAGATGGGAGGAAGCAAGAGTGAAAGAGAGAGAGGTTGGAGATAATGGAGGAGAGGAAGGGGAGATGCAGAGAGTAGACAGATAGGTCAATGAATAATCCATCAGCCAATATAGAAGGTAAAGAAAGCACTTGGATTCTGGACAGAAGAAGCTAAATATGTTAGTTAAGTTGTGCAAAAGGCTATATGAGCAAATACACAACATCAAAGCACAGAAAGACAAAAGTTTCATCATCCTTGTGTTCACACTGCTGTCCAAGTAAACACAGTCTATTCTGAGTTTCATTAAACATGAGTAATTATTCCTAAAACATTCGCTCAGGGATCTCTGCTATTTTTTTGTCCTGCTGCTGCTGCATCTGTATCACACAGCCTTTTACCTGGATTGTGGGGGGGGGGGGGGGGTTGCATGGCCCCATTGGCAGAGAGATAGATGGAGGATGGGCTGGGTGTGAGGCTGGTGCAGGTAAAACGAGGGAAGCCCCTGAAAAACTGCAAAGGAGACAGTGAGAAAGGAAAAGCCCAGGGAAGCCCCGCTGCAGCCTCTGTGCACATGGAGGAGGATCCCCGTTTCACTTCAGCCTCTCCAGCCCGCATGCTGCAGCCCGGCTCATATAACCGATCCCCTCATTAAAACTACTGCCAGACTTCAGACTGAATGCATCAGCTATTTCACATACATCATCATGTGCATCCCTCTCTTTGCCCTGCGGATCTGCCTGAAGCTTACGGAGCTGAAATCATGTATTAAAAACACAAATGGTCAAAATAAAAACACACAATCTGATGTAGGCTAAATTCAAACACCATAAGGCGCAATATATTCCATGCATGCCCTGAGGTGACCGTTTCGTGTCATATTTATTATTTCCTTCATATATTGTGCACAATTATTCCTCTGTATCGCTCTATCAGGTTGGGACGCACAGTTACGCAACATTAATGAACGATGCCTGCACCCCCCCCCCCCCCCAAAGCCTTTCAAAGCAGAAGTGGCTGAGCGAGTTAAGATGCTGAATTATAACATTGAGTCTGTGGATAACTAGGGAGGCGGAGGTGATCCTAGCGTAATGAATTGTACGTTAAGGCGACGTTAGGGTGGAGAAACATCACACAACCCACCCAAGGATCCCTCTGCTGCGTCAAGATTAACAGAAAAAGGCACAAGGAAAGCGGAAAAAGCTTGGGATCCTTCAAAATAAAATCTTAAAGGCGCTACTTTTTTCTTAATTCTACCGTGGACTGTAGTATGCAATCTAGCAGCAGCCTAGTGTGTTTTCTGATTGTAATATGTAATCAGTTATGCATTTTGCTTTTTGGCAGGTGTGAGAATGGATGACGCGCAACAACGATCCAATATAAGAGCGCAAACATTTGGCCAAAGCCAGCCTATAAAAGCAGATAAAGTTGTGCATTTTGTAGTTTTAACTCAGTCTATTAAAGGCATGATTTTATTTTGAAAGTTCAACCAGAAGTCGTATGTTTCTGTGTGCTGACTTGACGCTGGGCTCCGCTGCCAAGAGGCGCAGTGTCATCAGAGATTTACTACAACCTCGCGTTGTCTCACCAACCAAGCAACAACAGCTCAAAAAGATTTTACACTTAAAAGGCCCCTTTTGTTATTGTTTTATTTATAAAAAAAAAAAAATAAAAACAGAATTATAAAAAATCAGATATCTGTGATGAAGTGTTTCTCCGCAGTAATAAGGGCAGTTCCAGCACAGATGTCAAGAGTTGGTGTTGTTGATCTCTGCGCTTGAACACAACACCTACACACTCCCAGCGGGCTCCCTCTGGGGCCACGCCGGGCAGTAGCGCTCATTAAATTGGGAGGCACTTTGGATGAAAGCGCCGGGCAGGAGGCTTCATGCAGTCTCTGTGCATCTCACTAAAAAAATCCCCGCAACATCCTTAGCATTTCACTCACGCTCCTACAAAACTTCAGGGGAATATAGGACACAGGGATGCTTCAGGGGATGGACGAGGAAACGCGACCCTGATCATGTCGAGCATGGCTTGTAAATATATCAAAAATATTGCAAAGATCAGAGCAATTGCCTGTCAAAGCTGATATTCGCATGGCACGTCTTTATGGAGAGACATTCACAGGCTCTGACGCCTAGTTATCTATCCATTTACAGGCTTTAAAGCACCAACAACATACAACACAGACATACTCTGTCAGTAGTCGAGTTTCTGGCACCACAAGGCAGCTCCACATGGTCGTACACGGCCACAGTCAGCAGCCGGTGATGCCCGCATGGGGCTATGCAAGCGCACATGAGCACAACAAACACGCACAAAACGCACACAGTGTCCACAAACAGAGCAGAAGTGTAAAGGGAAATTGTTCTTACCTTGTGTTCTAGTGCCAGCCACTCGAAGCAGTAAGCATAGTATCTGATGTTAGTATGAAAGAGTGGGAGAGAAAACTGTCCTCGGTACTGCGCCCCGCGCCCGCTGCTCGACTCTCTCTCTCTCTCTCTCTCTCTCTCTCTCTCACTCACTCTCTCTCACTCTCACTCTCTCGCATCGACACACTCAACAAACTGCACACACACACACACACACGCTCTCGAGCTCACCCTCCCCGCGGTCCCTCATCACACACATCACACACAGCGCGCAGCCGGGCGGGGTGCAGAGGAGCGCGGTTTGTCCTCGGGGGCGCGGATGGATGGTGAGAGGGGATATGTGCCCGGGAGAGGAGAGGGGAGGAGAGGAGAGGAGAGGAGAGGAGAGGAGAGGAGAGGAGAAAGACATAAGTCAAGAGTGGACAAAAAATTGAAATGGAACGGAAAAAGAAAAGGAGAGTGGTGGAGAGGAAAGGAACAAAATTAGGGATGAAATTAAAGGAGAGATGCATGGGTTGGACAGGAGAGGAAAGAGAAAAAAGGAGGAGGGAGAAAACACTAAAGGGAGAGATGCAGAAGAGGAGGCAAAATGAAAAAGAGTAAAAACAGTAGGAGAGGAGAGGAGATGAGTGGTGAATTTAAAGAACAGATTAAAAATGGAATGTAATAGTAACAAGGAGAAATGAGAGATATGAGGCACAGGGATGACGTCAAGGAGACATACAGGACGTGGAGTGGAGTGAAAAAGAGAAACCAAAGGAAATAAAGGAGAATATAAAGCAATGGAGAGGAGAAAAAACAAAGAGCAAATTGAAAATTGATTAACCATGACTGCAACAGGATGCTCTGCAGCTGGCATGACTCACAGCCTTCTCCTCCTTTTCTAATATTAGACATCACATTATACATTATTATACCTGACACGCTAATATCTAAATTTGGATATTAGCAGGCTCCACAGTTTGACATTTTCTCAGTTAACCTAATAACTGAAGTGTGGGTGCAGAGGGGTGTTTGCAGGAGAGAGGAGGGCTGGAGGGGAGAGCAGAGAAGGAGGCATTTATCAAAGTATCGAGCAGAGCCAATTACTTAGCCAGTGTGCCACATTTCAGGCTCTGACTGCCGAGGCCTGCTGACCAAGCAGCAGGAAATACATTCAGTCAATCAGTCTGTCTCTATGTAGACACACTGTACTAAATCTACCTCTTAGAGTTCATCCAGTATAATGTACACCTCCTTTCGTCCTCCATCTTCCTCAGCCACCACACTCTACTCGTTTTGCTCACTTCTTCCTCATTTAAATTTAATATCAGCTTTTTGGTCATTTTTTGTAATCTTGTTTTAGAGTAGGTTCAGAATCTGCTTTTATTTGCCAAGTATGCTGCATTCAGTGTTGCCTCTTGTTTATCATTTTTACTACCTTTATGTACAGTTCCACAGGCTTACACTGTAAGTGTGTCCACAGTGTGCTCTGCTTCTATTTTTTTGTGTGGCAAGTTTATAAAACCTGATAGAATCTGGCACAGTATACCTGAGACACAGGGGCGTAAATATAGACAGTTCAGGTAGTGCGGTTGCACTGTGGCCTGTGAGGTGGGGGACCCATAGAGAAAGTGGCCCCTCGTACAATGTGTTGGGTGAAAATATGCCTGTGTTCAAAGAAGAACTCTCATTAAATTAAAAACTGCCATTTGCTATATGTGCTCTTGACAAAGGCAAACCCCTCTCCGTCATGTTTATTTATTTATTAATTGTTTTGTTAAATAGTCAGTAGCATCTATAGCAAAATTATATGCTTATTCTATAGGCCTACTTATAAATCAACTATTCTATAAATCAATTGTTAAAATAATTAAATTGTTAATTTCTTATTTTGTTATATACAGATATGCAATGAGGAATGTGTATGCTGATTTTAATGTCAAGTCTCTGATCATGTGACGATATGTGCACAATAGTGTGCACTGGGGCCCGTCATAATAGCTTGCACTGGGGCCCATCATAAAAGCGTGCACTGGGGCCCATCATAATAGCTTGCACTGAGGCTCATCATAAAAGCGTGCACTGGGGCCCATCATGACTACCTCACACCACTGCTGAGACAACATCTGGTTCTACTGAAAGGTGCACTGAAAGTGGAAACAGACCCTTTTTTTGCTGTATGTTATCAGTATGAAGTAAATGTTGATTGCATGGTGTAATGGCTATAGCAGTGGTTCTTAACCATTTTCCTTAAGGGATCCCTTTTCTACCAGTGAGCAAACTGATGACTCCTGACTAAGTTACATATTTTATGGATATGTCATATCATTTAATGCATAACAATAACAGCACAGGACAACTGATAAACTGTACAAATAACCCAAATTGTGGATGGAGATTATTTTTCTGAATATTGCAAGTGATGAGTTTTAACATAGCTAATACAATACTTATTAAATGTTTTTTTTTTTTTAATTCTTTTGTAAATTTCTAACAGTCACACATACTTAAAATCAAATCAAATCAACTTTATTTATATGGCACTTTTCATACAACAGTAACACAAAGTGCCTCACAGAGGTTAAAAACAACAAAGATCCAAACAGAAAACAAAAAGAAAAGAGAAAACCCAACCCTCCCACCCAACAAAAAGCTATTTAGCTCATAAAATTGAGTTAGTAGCTAGGTAAGAATGATCTAAAACAGAGACATAAAATGCATCAAAACTAAAACCTATAGGCTAACTAAAATAACAAAAGATAAAGGTTAAATGAGATAAGAACGTAAAAAGAGGAAGGGTAAGAATATAAAAAATAAATAAAAAATAGATAATAGATGGATAAATCGGTTATAAGAGGAATTTAAAATAGATAAAGAGATCAGTTAAAAGCCTAATTAAAAAGATGAGTCTTGAGCCTCTTTTTAAAAAACATCAACAGTCTCTGCATACTTCCTCCATAAAATCCTCTTTTTTGGGACAAATTCAGTGTTTTCTTCTCCTTGACACTTGGTCATCGTTCATTTCTTTGGTTGTTCTAACTCAACCCAATAGCCAGAAAAAATGTTGTCATTGTACATTTTTGCAAACCACAGATAGGCTACATTTGACACATTATTATGTAGTGGATACATTGAAATTTTTCATTTCAACAACACTGTGGTTAATATTTGGTTGGGTTTAGGTGCAAAAACCACTGAGTTGGTCAGGAACAGATCATGTTTTGGCTCAAAATGCCCAGTGCTGGTGGCAGAATTCTCACTGGAAAAGCAGCAATATCTCTGTAAACAAACAGATGTTTTCCGTGACTCTATTCCTGGTGTAAAACAGCCATAGATCACAGAAAACAACTGGTTTCGTTGTTTGATGGTCTTGAACAGTGGTCTGCAGCTTGGCAGGCATCATGCCGAGATGGCATTACCTAACGTACCTGAGAAACCTAACATACCCGACTGATGTCATGCTAAAACTTTTCTATTTAAAACTGAAACTGAGACTGAAAAACCGAAAGTGTAACTTACCTTTGCTCTCTTCGAAGCCAGACTCCAACACTAAGGTTTTTCAGTGAAAATGTGTGTTTGTGAAGTATACTGAGCAAATGATATAGTTACCTTTTTCCACAAGGCATGCAAGAAAAACAAAGTTTTCTTCACAAATTCAAGATAACACAGCATTACTAATTAATTTACAAACGGTCATTTTGAGTGTGAAGTATTCCTTTAAATTACATAAAAAATTACTAACTTTAACCAAAACCACCGTCTGTCTTCTAAACCTAACAAAGTAGTTTTGGTGCCTAACTGTGACGATTTCACAACATTAATCACATGTTTAAAATAGCAACCTTTGGATCGCTGGTACTCGCCAAAGGTCGTTTTGTAAATTACCTGTTCTGTCGTTTAGGTAAGAGGTATAAAGACAGCACTTTGTCCTCTACACCCACATTAATTAACAGAGAGAGGAGAAAAGTCTAGTAGTAAAACTTGTCTTGCAGCTTCTAGTTAATACCATCAAATACCGGAAGAGAGAACAGATTGGCTAGATGACCCCAGAATGACCTCTGTAGTGCACTATAAATCTCACCGTCAAGGTGCCTGCACACACACAGACACACAGACACACAGATACACACACACACCCACACACACATACACACACACACACACACACACACACACACACACACACATACACACACACACACACACATAGAAGCTCTGGGGTCTTTACAACAACAAGTCACTGGCCTTTGGCTTTTGGGTCAGGTAATTAGTGTGGATCTTCAAATAGGACCCACTTTACACACAGTAGGTGCACGAAATGCACACACACATACACACGTGGCAGTGAGTTAAATTATGCATACGCATACAGTCAGAGCGGGATTTTCCTGCAGCGGTGACTTCTGCTTCGATGCAGATAAACGATATGATGTATCACATGCGTCTCAGCATGTGAGCACTGGACGATGATGCTATTGTAGCGATTATGTAAATGAACGCAGACAGCAGTGGGAGATTTATCTATAAATAACATGTTTATCATTAAATCATATAAAACTAGAGGAGGAGAGAGGCACAGACACAGAGAGACATCATGTATAAACAATCTTCTCTTATTTCAGCATCAGATGCAGCATGGTGACAGGTTACTGATGTTTCTGAGCTTTATAATAGCTTATTGTATGTTAGTAGTTAAATCTAATTTCTGTCTGTCAATTCCAATGGACAAATCTTAATGCAGAAATCAGAAATAGGTAAAATAGGTAAAATAACGATGAATGATCTTAACAGACCTTTGTTCAATAAAAAACATAATTGAAAATATCCTTAATTTCTGAATTATCTCTAAATAACAGTATGTTGAAAACCTCCTGAGATGAATATTCTGTGGACATAATCAATTAAGAGGCATTATACGCTGGCTGTATCAATAGTAATCAATAGTAAAATCAGAACAGTTTTTTCCCCTATTTTGACACTATTTCCCCTCCTCATTTTCCAGTGACTCTCAGGTCCATTGTACATTCCAGTGGATGGATATTTTTGAGAAAATCCTGAGTAAAATCTATAAATCCATCATATGATTTTTTGACACGAATAAAACACCTCAAGTTTACTTTAAACACTTTGAATACAAATTATGTACTTTAACAATATGATTTATAGACAGGTCCACTTTAGATGATGTGGAACACTGTTATTGGTTTATAACAGTGTTCCACATCATCTAAAGTGGATGATGATGATGATGATGATGATGTGGAACACTGTTATTGGTTTACAGACATCCCATGTGCACTTGGTTGGAGTCAGATGACAGTAATCATAGACCTAGACATCCTTGAAAAGTTATGTCCTTTCGAATGGATGGGGGTCTGAGTGGGTTAAGCCTAATTTAGCATTTTTCACAAACACAAAAAATAGGGTTGGAGGGGTGGGCATAAAAGAGCATGAGCCAGATTCAGACCGTATCCCCCTGCAGTAAATGTTCTGTTATAATGTCAGTGTTCTGTGAGTTAATGGCATGTTTGGGATTGAATGAGGTGCGGGGTGCAAGTGTGACGGGGATGAGAGCTGTGTGAGTGTGCGTGCTGGTGTGTGTATGAGCGAGCTGGAGGAGAGAGCAGGAGTGCACAGTTGGAGTTACAGCTAAGTTGCTGTTTGTTGGTTGTTTTGGCGTGGTTACTGCCAACAGTAACCTGTACTGTTCAGTAATAAACGGTGGTTTGCCGAATAACTGCATCATCCTTTCCACACGTCCTGGCAGACACTACAGTAGGCTATAATAAAAAGTAAAATTAAACCACACTTTGTATGACACATAAAGTAAAAAGTAAAATTAAACCACACTTTGTATGACACATAAAGTTACAACAAACTAAGTTACAATGTTGCAATATTGTGCGCACAGCCCTTCACCACCTGGATCCTAAAATAAACACCTGTTTTATTACATAATCATGCTTCCGTGATCCTATATTTCTGTCATTCAAATAACAAGAATTGTGGTTTAATACTCTTAATTATAACAGCCAACTTATTGAAAAATGTCGGGTTTAAATCGGGCTCGGGCCCATAATTACAGTTAATTGGACAGGCCGGGCCGGTCCCAGACATAACGTGCACGGGCTCGGGCCGGGTCGGGCTGGATTTTTTGGGCCCGATCTAAGCTCTAATGTGGACTATGCCTTTAACTCAAATTCAAATCTAAGCTCTAATGTGGACTATGCCTTTAACTCAAATTCAATATGTCTTATCTGACTGTTGTGATAAAGATAAACTAGAATTACTGCCACAGCTGTATGCCTCTGAGATCTAGTTGAATTGCAGTTACACTTTACATCCATGTCTATGGAAACTGATGCCACACTTCAATTCAGTACCTGTCCAAATATCTCCCCTTCTGCTCCTGAGATATTATGTTGAATAATGGTCAGAAAAGTGTTTTTGCAGAACATTATGATGTCACTGTGAAGTTGACCTTGTGGACATAAGTTGTTCTCATGTCATCATTTTATTCTATGAGATATTTGTGTGAAATTTTGTCATAATTAGTGTATGAATTCTTGAGTTAAGGCCAAAAACATGTTTTCTGAGGTCACAGTGACCTTGACCTTTGACCGTCTGCCACCATATTCTGATCAGTTCATTCTTAACTCCAAGTGAATATTTGTGCCAAACTTTAGAAAATACCCTCAAGGTGTTCCTGAGATGTCATGCTCATGAGAATAAGACTGATGCAAGGTCACAGTTACCTTGACCTTTGACTACCAAAATCTAATCAGATCATTTTTGAGTCCCAGTGAACGCTCGTGCCAAATTCGAAAAAATTCCCCCTTGGTGCTCTCAAGGTATCACATTCAACAAGAATGAGACAGATGAGTTTACAGTGACCTTGAACTTTGACCTATGATCATTAAAATCTAAACAGTTCATCCTTGAGTCCAAGTGGACATTTTTGCCCAATGTAAAAAATTCCCTCAAGGTGTTCTTGAGATATCGTGTTCACGAGAATGGGACTGATGGACAGACAGACGGACAACTCCACAGCATAATGCCTCCGGCCATGGCTATCAGCAGCGCAGATCTTTGAACCAAACAGAAGTTGGGATTAAATTTGCATTTCTCAAACAGAGACCCTCTGGTGTCCTCGACTTCAAAGATTAACAAACATTTACAAACAAGCACTGACACATGGTGTTGAATATCTCTTATTCTGTCATACTGTACATCCTTGATTTTCAGATGCACATGAGGAAACCAGTCATGTGTATATCTAAATTTACTTCTTCATTTTGTATAGAAACTAATAAAAATACGGATAGCTGCTTTATTCAAATGTGCTAGTAAGCCCTGAATGGTGTGACAGTCAGCACACTAAAGCAGCTAAATGAAATTCAGTCATCAACATGTCTTTAAAATATCTGACATGTCTGTGAATAAGGTAGATCGGTAATATCTGTTTCTGTACTTTGCATTTTGCTATGGATTCACGGTGCACAGTATCCTACAGAGTCTTTTTCCATGACTTAACGACTGTTAATGCCAAAGAAATTCAGTACAAGCAACTTAAATTCAGCCATAGCCAGACTGAGCACCGGGGGTTTGACCCCTACCCGCCCTCTTGACCACCCTGAGTCCCCGCTGGATCAGAACATTTTGTTGCTGCCATTACACGCATTACTGTGCATTCACACCAAAAGCGTCATGAGCGCCAGCAGTCGCTCAGGTCGCTGGCATCGCGCTGCCTGGCAGCTCTGGCAGGGCTTGCAGAAGGCTGCCAAGGGGCGGGGCTTTCAAGCTGCGCTGCAGATGTGTTCAGCTGATCAGTTGTGCACAGGATGACTCGTAGGACCAAGAGAAATGTAATTGGTTGTAAATAATAAGTGGGAACTTATTGGTTGGTGGTAAATAAGCGGGAGCTCTTTGGAGGGAAAAAGTGTGTCTATATATATAGCATGTACATCTACTGCTTCCTCTTTCACCATGGATCGCACTTTGGAAAGCCTGTTTTGTATTGCAGCGGTGTTTTTGCTGAGGAAACACAGGGCTCGGTACTGTCGCGCCATCTGGGTCCACCAAGTCCTGTGAACCCAGCTACTCCACGGGGAATATCACGGTCTGCAATTGGCTGCTGCTCACTGCTGCTTCGGTGGCGTCGCTGCTCATTTGCATAAAGTTGAGCTTCTCTCAACTTCACAGTGACGCTGCGGTCGCTGGCATCGCACTGCTTGCTGCCGCCGACGCTCCAGATTCCCTTCGTAGCAAGCATACATTGAAAATGAATGGCTGCCGGCCGCTTATGACGCTCATGACGCTTTGGTGTAAATGCACACTTAGACTCCTCACTGCCACTGGCCACTAGCCCCCTGTGAACTCCATGGCAGAGGTTTCCACTGGCTGAAGCTGAGTTGCTACAGTGGCTCCTCTCCTGGGATGTAAAGTCCTCATGACGTGGAGTAAGGTGGAGGGTCCGCGGGCTGTGCTAACTAGCTAATTCTTGTTTCATTTGTGTCTAATAAACAGTAAATCCATTAAACTCAGGTTAGTATCTATGTTTTAATGAACTGTATCATGTGTTGTGAAATAACTTAAATAAATAACTATATATATTTTTTTATTCATAAAAAGAATACCTGTCCGTTTGGGTGATGGTCATTTCCACCACACTGTACGAAATGTAAATTCACTGAGGATTTTTTTCAGAGTTTGTTTAATTGGTGACCAATTTTTGTTAAATCAAGGGTATTTTTACTGGCTGCCATTTCCAAAAAGCTCATATTGTTTTCAAAAGTAGCCTACAAATTATAACAAAATAAAATTGTATATTCTTTTTTTTTTTTGTATTAAATGCTAACACTGAAAAAGACGTTAGCAAGCTGGCATATCATGAGATTTAGAGCACCTTGTTTAGTGAAAAACATTTAAACAATCTTAAAAAGTTAAACTTTCCAACCTTTAAAATAGCAAACAGCGCCATATCTTTCAATATAAAATATGCTGATGCTTTAATAAGATATTTTGAATTTTCAAGGTCAGTGCATATGCAGCTTGTTTTATTGTTGGTTGCCCAGCAGTCTCTGCAGGTGCTGCTGGACACAGTATTCACATAATATAAATTAATCACGATCAAGTTATGGTTGTTTTTTTCCCAGCGCATGATAAAATTGTGTATTTTTCCATCCTCACACAACACCCATCCCCTCAAGCCACCACTACCATACACTGTACTGTCAGTGTGTGCATACACACTGTCAGTACAGTGACAAGGACACAAAGAGACAGAGAGAACACTCACACACAAACACACACCTACGAAAAATCCAAAAATAACACACTTCAGCACACAATGAGAAGACCTGACACCCTCATACAGAGACAGGCATGCTGACACATAGTCATTTACACATACCGCAAGCGCGCACGCGCGCACGCACGCACGCACACACACACACACACACACACACACACGCATGTACACACACAGACTCTTGGTGGTTTAAGGGAGCAGAGTAAAGCAGGTTAGGTGTGATTGTACCTGAGGTGGAGTAGAATAAATATCTTGACTTGGTCACCTGCTTCCACTCAGCTGGAAACGAAACAGAAAAGATAAGAAGTGACCTGGGAGAAACCACTGCATCAAGTCCAATCTATCACTGACTTGCTCAACAATGAGCCTGTGTCAGTTCATCTGGAGTCTGGACTGCTGGCTGCTGTGCATCACCTAAAGTTCTTACACTCTTTATTTCATGTTATTTATTTCATGTTATTTACACACACTCTTCATTGAAACAATGATGAAGTGAAGAGGGAGACAGCAGCAGCAGCAGCAAAGACACAGAAATCTGGTATCTGTGACTGTAGCAGGCCCACAATAAGCCCATCCAATCATTTCATTCATATAAAAAAATCAGGCATCAACTGTAATAAATCTCAGTGAATTCTTTAATTTTGTTGATGTTGTTCTTGTTTTTTTTTTTTCATCTGATTAGCAAATTTAGATAAAGGCTTTAATTTATGCAAAATTAAGAGCATGGCTGCTCTGAGTGACAGGCTGTATGTGGATAATGTCCTTGGCCTCTTAGTCAGATCCACCCCTCACTCCTCCACAGCTCCAGCCTCCTGCCCAAATATGGTCACTTCAGGCAACAACAAAAAAAAATGTCAGTGGCCAAAATGCTGAAATCAAGACTTCAGAATGGGAGTCTAAAAATCAATGGGTCTTAGCTATGTCCATTATTTTTACAGTCTGTGGCTGTAGAGTCCCAGCCTCACACTACTATTGGCTGTAGAAGGGCATCAACCCAGCAGCAGGACCAGTATCTGCTCCTTTGTACGAGGAGGAACAGGAGGAGCACTGCCAGAGCCCCACAGAATGACCTCCATGAGGGTGGCATGAGGGACTGGTGTCCTCTAGTGGGACCTATGCTCACAGCCTGGCATACTGCAGCTCGATTGGCATTCTCCAGAGAACACCAGAATTGGCAGGTCCACCACTGACGCCTCGTTCCCTTCACAGATGAGAGCAGGTTCACACTGAGCACATGTGACAGGCGTGAAAGAGTCTGGAGACATCACGGTGAACGCTATGCTACCTGTAACATCATCCAGCATGACCAGTCACCAGGGCAGGCATATCCTTGGAGGGTCACACAGACCTCCATGTCACAGCCAATGGTACCCTGACTGCTGTTAGGTACCGGCATGAATTCCTCAGAGCGGTTGTCAGACCTGGTGCAGTGGGCCCTGGGTTCCTCCTGGTGCACGACAATGCCTGGCCTCATGTGGCCAGAGTGTGTAGGCAGTCCCTGGATGACAAAAGCATTGGTGCCATTGACTGGCCCTCTTGTTCCCCTGACCTATGTCCAGTTGAGCACCTATGGGACGTTATGTACCGGTGCATCCGATGACGACATGTTCTAAGACAGACTGTCCAGGAGGTCAGTAATGCCCTGATCCAGGTCTGGGAGGAGATTCCCCAGGACACCATCTGCCAACTCATCAGGAGCATGCCCAGACGTTGTCGTGAATGCATACAGGCAAGCAGTAGCTGTACACACTACTGCGTCACATGATAAGTTGCTGATCAGCCTGTGATTTCAATTTTTGTTTTACTTTGATTTTTGGTGTGATTTTGAATCCAGCCCTCAATGGGTTGATGACTTTGGTTTCCATTTACCGTTGTTACATCATTTTGTTCTCAACAAATTATACAGTGTACATCAGTAAATATTTTCAACTTGAAGAATTTGTTCATCAAAATCTGATGTGTGATTTAAGTATTCCCTTCATGTTCCTACTGCACTGTGTGTCTATGAGGTGCTCCTCAAATTTGCAGACTGCTAATCTACTGCTGCAGATTTGCTACTTGGGTATCTATTGGATGCTCATGGACATGAAAAACTGCCAAAAATACATCACATGGACCTTTCCAAATGCAAGTTTAAAACTGCCAGGAGAGCTTGTGTTGTTGCCCTGTTGAACAGCTATTAATTTGATGAGTAAAATGTTCTTATACCTGGTGAAAAGATGACCACAACTACAAAAATATGACCTGGCTTTATTTTCAAAAAATCCTTTAAAAGGTACCATGTGGAGGTTTTGACCTCTGGTAGTGCTATAAAGCAGTTTCTTTTGAATAGATACTAGTTGTGTTTGTTCGCATAACTTTGTTTTTTTGTTGTTGTTTTTTTTAAAGGAAACTCCACAGAGCACTTTTAACATGGATAAGAGAATGTGAGAGTTGTAGACTCACGCAGCAGCATGTCAGATCAAACTGGATGAAAAGGATTAAAGCAGAAAGTGTAAAGCTGGTTGTTAAGAATAATGATGTTGAGTAAAACAGAATGATCAGATGTGCCTTCAACAGACATCTTTGACCTTTGACCTGGACCCCTGCTGCTGACCTCGTCTCTGTTTGTCCAAATCTGTTCCTTTGTGGATTGGTGCTGGTTTTCAAACAACTCTGTACAGTGTGTGTGTGTGTGTGTGTGTGTGTGTGTGTGTGTGTGTGTGAGGGGGCATAAACACATACAGCAAGCAGCAGCAATGATCCACCATCTGACACCGGCACACCATGAGGACGGAAACAGGGGGCTCGATGGGGACAGAGCACACGCTGCAGCAGGCGAACACGCCGTCCACAGTCATTTTGACTTGACCAACTGACTTCACTATGAGCTGATTGGCTGTAGAAACAAGGTCAGGTGCTTTACATCCTAAAACTAGCCGCCGGCGATATGACCAGCTGAGTTGCAGGTGATACCATCAGCCGGTTCACACCACTGCAACATTGCTCTGCAACATTCTAAAACAGTTTCATCTTGTCCCAAATCTTTGGTCTGAAATGGGCTTTAGGGTTGTTCCTGTGGACTCTGAGTGAAGAACTTCAGTTTGGTGTTTGTCCAGTTTTTCAAAGTCTTGATTCACAAGAGGACCCCCAAACTTCACTACCAAATTGTGGCCTTCCCTGGTTGCAGGGTCTGGATTTTAGCTTCTCCTCAGTAATTTGATAGTTTAAAGAGTTCTGACCATCTTTAACAGCTAATTTAAGAATTTGTAATTTGTTGAGAAAATTGGGCCAAATTTAGTGTCATGGTACTATATAGATTTTTAAAGTGTTTTTTCCATATTTCACTGTTGTGAATAGCCAATTTTTCCTTGTGTGGTTTGCTAAAAGAGTGCCATTTTTTCCCCCTAGATTATTTGAGTCTATCACATTTGAGTTTATATCAAGCTGGTGCTGCGCATGTTGCTCTCTTTTAGTTCTGAGTGTTCTTCTGCTTAATTTCAGTGTTTCCCAATATTGGAGGTGAAGCTCAAGATCCTCAGGTTGTCTGTGTTTTTGATTTGATAAGTTTCTCAGAGTTTTTCCTCAAATGTCGGCAGTCTGAATCATACCAATTCACCTTTTTTTAATTGTGACGCTGAGCCTTTTTTTAGTTTGGATAAATCTGCCACATTATCAAACATGTAGTTAATATCCTGTATAGCTGATTCAGGCTGTTGTTACTGAGGTGATTCTATGTGGGAAGAAAATGGTCTAATAGAGGCATTGTCTGATGTCTGATTACTTTCTGGTAGTCATCTTTGCTATCGTTTGTCCATCTATAAGGTTGTTTTGTAGTTCAGTTCACTGGGTTCTGCTGCGTGAGGGTGTGTTATTGTCTTCCTGATGTAGAGTGTAATTTTACTATGATTGGATAAGGGTGTTTGGGGGCTGACAGTGAATGCCATCAGACATAAGGGGTCTAGGATTGAAATTCTATAATCTACTGTGCTATTGCCAAAAGAAGAGCCGTGTGTGTAGTGAAATAATGAGTCCCCTTGAAGCTAACAAACCCAGTGTTCCATGTAGCTGCAGCAGTTGGTGCCTGCTTTTGTTGACAGTTTGGTCAAAGTTGTTCCTATCTCTCTCCTCCTCTCTCGTTGCCTGGTGTTTCCCCTCTGTCTGTGGATTGCTACAATGAGAGCAGGGGTCAGGGTGGAATAAGGGTCCTATGTACAACCACAAACTGATCTAAGTGACATGTTCTGTCTGTCTGTCTGTCTATCTAGAGCCGCTACTGGACATTTGGGTGCCCTGAATGTAAATATTTTGTTGTTCACACAAAACATCAGAAAAATCATGAAACTTTACAGACTCTGCACATTTGTTCCACCACAGAAGAAGAATAGAACAGCAATTGCAGGAGATTCTACAAAGGCCCACAAGTCTGGATTATCTGTAAAAAGTAATGATTAATAGTAAAATAAAATGTTCTCATTGTACGTCTCTGCAAATCAAGGATACATTTGCATGTTATTATGTATGGAGCAAATGTAGCCCTTTCCCAGCCACCCCCTTTTGTAAAGGAAACGGATGAACAGATGTAAAACATCTTTGAGTTTAATTCATATCCAGTAAATATTGAAAATACATCAAAATACATGACAATAAAATACAGCCTTAAAATGCAATTATTATTATTATTATTATTATTATTATTAAACTGTAAAATATTCTGCTTCTGTATCTCTGTCACAAGTGTTTACTTGACTACTGAGTTGTGTTCTATAACCACATTCACAAATATTCAAAATCACTACATCAGGAGATACATGGCTTTCACTGATAAAAACCTGTAATCTGAAAAGCTACTAAAGCTGTCAGAAAAATGTAGTGCTGTAAAAATTACAATGTTTACACCAAACATCTTCATCAATACTGTCAGTCTTAATAAGTAATTTCAATCCTTGGTAACCGTTTAGAAAATTGTAGTCTCATTATAGGAAGATGTTAAGTGCTAACGAGAAGTATAATTATGGATATGTTTGCTAGGTGTTATTACGCAGTGGTTTTATAGCCAAAGTCCACTATTTGCCCAATTTCTCTGTCTTGATTTTGTTTGACAACTTCATTCTTAATATATATTTTTGGAGATTTTTAGTCAGTTCAGTATCCTCTGAGATGTTTCTGGTTGGTTTACCCATGATCTCTCTCTAGACTTCCTTGTTTCCATTGTGCATTTTACCAGCCAGCCTTACTACACTATGAGAGTGTCCAGTGAACAGTCTGACCACTGTTTGTGTTGCAATCAGGAAGAAAAAATTACAACCACTTTCCAAAGACAAGGAGGTATGAATGAACAGGATTGTTGGCAAAAAAAAAAGGTTTAATCTGTCCCTTTTACTCAAGTTTTTATGCATTTTTATTCATTTTCTTAAAAGATATTTTTCGAATATTTGAGTTATTCATCTATGGTGCTACAGCCCAGCTGAAGGGACGGTGAATGGCTTGACACCTAGGTGAGATGCCTGCCAAGCTGCAGAACGCTGGTCAGAAATACTTTACTGATCTCTGGGCAGAAATCGTGAGACCAACAAAACACAAAAACTGGTTGTGACTTAGTGAGTCATCGCTTTTTTCAGCAGCTTTTTAGCCATTTTTTTTTTTTTTTAGCAGTGGCGACCTGTTGCTGTTTTTCCAGCAGGCATAATTCCATGAAATGCAGTTGTTTTTTTTACAGAGACATCGCTAAAAAACAACTGCTTTTCTTGCCAGGATAGTGCCATGAAAAGTTGTTGTTTTTAAAATTGCATGGTACTTTTCCAGTGGGGATCGTGCCCCCAAAACTGGGACTTTTAAGCAAAAACATGATGTTCTCCTAATCAAGTGGCGCTTGTGCCTACACCTAACCACGTTATCCAAAGTGTTGTTGAAACGTACAGTTTAAAAGTATTTGCTACATAACAACATGCATAATGCAAATGTAACACATCTATGACTTGATACAACGTATAATACCAACATTCTTCTGCAGTTGAGCTGGGTATTAGTAATCATTGCAAAACGTGGTGAAAAAAGGTCATTGATCGATATATTATGTTGTCAAAAATTAGCAAAGCTATTTTCTTCTCTGAGTTCTTTGGCACATGGACAGCTGGATGCTGCTGCTGAGTGTTACAAAGCAATTTGTTCAATATGTTCAGTTACAGAAACATGTTGAACAAAGTTTCTCCAGCGACAGATGGTGGTCGCTCTCCCACAGCAGCAGGAGATTCCACCAGTACAGAGTACTTTTAATTTTCTTGCCTCAGTGTAACTACGGGATGTGTAATCTGCAGCCAGACATCCTCATCCTGAGCCTCACTCTGACCACCGAAAACCTCTACATGGTGCTTTGCATCTAAATTAAATGAGCCTCGAGATGCTGTGAGGCCATTTACTATCTCATCTCAGCCTCTGTCTCTGACGAATGCACGAAAACATACACAGCACTCTGGGAAAACAAATGAAAGTGTAATAAGGGGCCTCGCCAGCGAGTGTCTTGTGAGTGGGTGGGACACAGCCGGCTGGAGATCTGTCTAATAAACAGACAACTGGGAGACGGATGGAGAAGGCTGGATAGACTGACACAGAATGGGGAATAGAGGTAAACACAAACAACTGGACAGTAATAAAGAAAGATGAATGTAAAACAAAACAGACACCAATCTTGTTATGGGATCACCTTTCCTTACTCAGACCACACCCATCTTCAAACTCGACCTTCACTGTGATCTTAACCACAATCATCTTGAACGGTTGCAAAATCCGGACACAGACAGACAGACAGACAGACAGACAGACAGACAGACAGACAGACAGACAGACATATAAAGACATGGCAAAATAGGCTACAAGGCTTCTGTGGTAGTTCCCACTAAAACTGGTGTCACCTGGACCACATTGTGCCATAATGACACACAAGACTCACAAGGTGAAAACAATACCAGCCATGACGACGTTGTCACGGCTGGTAAAAAACACAAACAGGAAATTACATTAAAAAAAATAAATAAATATATATATATATATATATGTTAAAAGACAGAGGGTTCAGACAGATAAAGAGTCATATAGCTGAGATATAGAGAAAGAGCAGAGGAGGAAGAGATAAAGTTTAAAAAAGAGAAATCATTACTAACTTCAATTGGAAGTCTTTTGATTGATCCTCCTGCGGGCTGCATGGAGGAGAGCTGACAGATAAAGCTCGCTGTGGAGGGTTTGTCCTTCACTGCTACATCAGCACGAAATCTCCCACCCCCCCATCACAGCCAAGCTACAGGCATGCTGGGTGATCTCGGAGAGATCTGCACCAAATGCTTTTAAATCCTGTCTGCTTGACTGGAGGCTCACAGCTCAAAGAAAGACGCACAAGAGAGAGAAAGATAAAAATCAGATATGTAGACTTTAATAAGATAAATGAAGAATAAAGATGCTACATGCAGCATAGCTATCATCCAAATATTGTAACTAACATTTTGAGACATTAGCACAAGCTGTAACTATTGGTATGATGACTGAGGGCTACTAAAAGCCTGTACATGGCATTTTCCTTTGGATGCCAGCAGGCTGATTGCTTTATGGCACAAAACAAGAGGGCGACATCATTCCTGGAAAGAAACAGAGCTTCAGTTTGTCAACATGGCAGATAGTGGAGCAATGAAAGACTGGTGGAGAAATGACTTCTTTGATATGTCTGGAGACAGGGAACACAGAGTAATAGGGTATATGCGAAGTGTGATGGAACACCAACTATTGCTGGCATGAGATGTGCTCCATTGCTTGAACTAATCATTACTGCACATTAAAAGCTTCATTGTCACTCTCTGCAGTGACAAGAGGAAATTTAACAAATGTTACAATGACAACAAAAGATGGCAGAGCATCCATGAGTCATGCTTGTGACGTCTTTTTATTTACTCATGTAATGATGGTAGCCATTATTACACAAGCTTTTCTCCACAGCTGCTGATGAAGCCACACAGCTACTTCTGTTTAGTGAAACAACATTCAGCCTTGTCTTTTGGCTCTCTTTCTGTTAACTGGATACAGTACATGCCTCTTTGCCTCTTCTTTTCTTTTTCTTTTACCATTTTCTAAACTCTTTTCCTGTGCTAGGTCATGTGGGGGCTGGAGCCTATTCAAGCGCACATTAGGCAAGTGGCGGAGTGCAAGTCTGGACAGCTTGCCAGTCTATCACAGGTCACAATCACACTTAGATTCACACCTACAAGCCTCCAGTTCATCTCACCTCAGGAATCCAGAGCACATGGAAGAGAACCAAACACACATGAGCAGAACATTCACAATCCAGCCAGCAGATTCAAACTCCTGCAGGACCTCTTTACTGTGAAGCAACAGTACAAACAAGTCTTATTTAAATCTTGCAAGAGTTGAAAATTTTATCCACCTCTTGCAGCACTACAAATTTGGCACTAATTGGAGCAATGAGGCTGAAAATCAAAACAGCAAGAACACACATAATATATGAACAAGTATTAAACACTCAGCATTGTCAGTGATTCACAACCAACGGCAGCCTCCAAAGCTGAAAAATGAAGCCAGTGCGGAAGTGCCAAAAATTGCAATTAATCAAAACATTACTTGATGCTGGCTCTAAAACCAAATCATCGACCCCCTTCAAGCCCCATGTAAAAAATGCCCGACTTCACCGCAGAAATAAACATGTTTACAGTCAGGTACAAAAAACAGTTTTGGACTCTATAGCTTAATTTCCCATTCGTGACAACTGTACGGGGTTGAACCTTTACATAACTCACCCGTTTACATTTTATTAAGGCTTTAAGTTATGTGTAGTTAAGGGCCTTGTAGCTTTGATTGACAGGTGGGTGCCATCACTAGCCACGACCTGTCTGCCAGGCGCCATCTTGGCTAGTCACTTTACTTGACATTTTGGCTGTGTTTGTGGTGTTAGAGAGTTTTTAATACAAATATCAGCAATTAATTGTGCTAAAAGACCATCCAGAACCTTCCAATTTTCTCAGCGAGTTAGTTCATTAACTAACCAATTAGCCAGCTTACGAATTGGCCTTGTATATCCCAGCTGTGCTAAAGATGCTAACAGGAGTGTATGCTTGCCACAGCCAGCATGCATCAAAGAATTTAGGGTGACAATACAGTACTTTTATACAAAATGTGTCTCTGTGAGGTTAGAAAATGAAAGTCCACCATGTTGCTCCACTTTAAAGGGTCATAAGCTGAAAAGGGTTGGTAACCATGCACTAATGTAGATGACATAAAATCATTATTAACTCATTTCACCTTTTCAGCTTTAACTTGACAATGACATATCTATGTACAAACTCCTGCATATGTTACCTTTAAATGAGCTTTGCACTACATACTGTGTATTTACATCCAGATTTTCTATGTGGTTTCTAGCTTTTACTGCGTTACAATCTGACACATCTTCCATCAAACTGTTCAACTTCAGGTAAGGCACAAGTAAAAAAAAAAAAAAAAATTGTGAAAATGTTGGTATTGGCAATTTATCACAGGAAAATGGTGTATTGATTTTGATGTTTAGTCGTGGATGGGTTTCCAAAAAAGCTGCTATGACTCAAGCTCAGCTCAGTTCAGGTAGAGACAGTAAATGCTGGGTGCATAGGAGAGAAGGTGAAAGGTGATAAGAAGTTAAGACAGGCGAGAGGAAAAGATTGTGTAAGCTGAGAAGGAGATGGGCAGAAGGTGAGGCAGAAAAATGGATAGCTTGAGGTGATGATGAGACAGAGGGAGGATAAGATATGAGAGAGCTTAGGAAAAAGGCAGTGTGTCCGTATCTGTGCGACAAAATGGAATCATGAGTCTATCTTTAAACCTGTATTGGCACCTATAGCTGTCGACCTCATTACAACTGAAAGACATGAGGAGCTGAGAGAGCCAGCACAGACACTGTGAACAACACAGAGTGCAACTTTTCAACAGTAATGACAGCAGTGGAGGGCTGCCTTGTCAATGTGTGTGTGTGTGTGTGTGTGCCTGCATGAATTCATACTGTCACATGAATTTGTAAAGCTTGTGTGATGCACAAATGGCTAAAAATGGAAATTGAAAAAAAAAAGAATAAAGAGCAGGACTTATGAAGACAGTGTTGCTGTCGTCAGCTTCTGCTGCCAGGCTCCAGGGTAAGATGAAGGATGTGGAAAAGGATGTTATCAGCAAACAAACTGCACGCACGTCTAACTCCAGCACCTCGAGATAGATCGTTACACACGAAGGGGACAGTTACAGGGTTCATACAGTGAAGTCCAGACAAAGATCAGTCACCATAAATTCTGCCAAAGAAAGCACAAGCAAGCATTGCACATGAGCTATGGACTTCATCCTCGTCATATTCCCTGGGCCAGTTTGGGACAACAGGACGTAGAGGACTGACTTTATGAGCGATGAGTGCACAGGTTTTGTATGTAACTTTCAGAAAAACCTTGTGATTAATGACACCTCTCTCTGTGGCCATAACTGAACTGCACTCAGCATGCTGTTGCTCGCTCTCTGGGGCTTGTACTCAGTGGGCGACGTGAGCGAGCACCTGGGCATTGGACAAAACAGTGACAAACAAAGGACTGACCATGTTTGACCATCATCATGTTGATTCAAGGCTAAAAACAGTGTTGCCAATTAAAGTAGCTAGCACTGGCTCCAACAGTCACGAGATGACAGATCCGCTCATTTGCATGCTGATGATGTCATTGCGCATTAATGAAGCATTAAAACTTCACTGAATTAGATTCAATAGAGAAATCCTAAACAAAACATTTAAATAGCATTAGAGCTATGACACTTGTACTATAGTACACCACTTTCTAAGGCTTCCTAATCCAAAGAGTGAGAACATCATCGTAACCATAGAAACCAGGCGGTGCTGCTTCTCTTCCTGACTGTCCCACAACTACTGCATGGAGGAGACAGGGAGAGAGACCCCACACTGATGGTGGAAGAGCTGTGTACTCTGTTTAGTAGTATTTGAGCAGTATGCATAATCTGTTTCTTTTTTTCCCCTGATGGTCTCAATAAGTAGCTAGCTACATTTTATCGCTAGTCACTTTTTTTTTTTCCAGAAATAATGGCACCTAGAGGGTCTGAATAGTCACTACATCTAGCAGGAAAGTCACCAAGTTGGCAACACTGGCTGGAAAAAAGCACTTCAGTCATATTTAGAATACTATGTGCAGTGTTCCTTTATTTCATTTTGACCACTGGCTCCATGATACTTAGTAGCTTACTGTTTGCAAATTATCAGCCGACATAACGAGCAACCATGTAGAATAGCTTAAGTACAGTTAGCTGGCTAACAGACAGTAGCTTAGGTTACAGTTAGCTTGCTGGACACTACTGCGTCACATCGGCTAGCAGAGAACGCTTTGTACCATTGCATCATATATTGACATGACAATAACTTAATATAGCCTACATGTGAGGTGTGCACATGTAGTAGCTAAATATGTCCATGGAAAACTTACAGACTTACACTGTGAAAGATACATCCAGAAATCAGGGGAAGTGGTATTTTAGAGCGACACAACCCAGCGAAATGTCTCTGGATTTGATCCATTCTGTCAGATAACATTTGAAAAGTCTAGAGGTGCTGCACGATTGAATCATTTTATCCCCATTCAAGTTGGAGGATCACTAAACCGTAACTAGCTGCCTCAGCCAGTGGAAGTCTCTAGTGCACTTGGTCTATGGGCCACACAGTGTGGAAGTAGCATCAATCATCCGGGTAATTTAATACACGGCAGTTGAACATTTTCTGCCTCATGCGCCACTGAACAACTTTCATAGGTATGAATGGGACTGTGCCTCTAACTCTGTATCCATTTTTTTTTATACATTCATAGCACCGACACATTTCTGCTGCCTGATTTTTGTTTGTTTGCACCCACTCTCATCTTTTCAGTGATTTAGTTGAAATTACACTGCCTCTAAAAATGGGCTTTGTTTTCTTTTCTTTTTGGGACTGAAGCTGCTTGGATCTGTTTCTACAGCAGGTGTGGAGTCAACACACACTTGAACTCATAGCTGTCTAGCACTTGAATACAAAAAGCAATCGGCAGAATAAATGTTGGCATTGTACATTTCTGCAAACCACAGATTTGTAACATTTGTAGGTTATTATGTAGTTGTGTTAAAACTTTTGGCATAAAAATGAATTGGTTATAGTCAGGAAAAGATCATGTTTTCTCTTATAATACCCATTTTGGGAGGCACAATCAATGTAAATGGCACAGATGTCTTGCTAAAAAAAATACCAGTTATAATTACCCAATTGCTGCCAGAAAAACCATCAATGTCTTGCTACAAAACAACTGGTTTTTGGTCTTGAACAGTGGTCTGTTGCTTAGCAGCCATCTTGCCGAGGTATCAAGCCATCCACCATCCCCTCTACCTCCCAAAGACAAAGTCAGCTCATATATTAAGTTATGTTAGAAATGTTGATGTGATACATATGAAACAGACAAAAGTGATGTATCCATGGTTTGTAATGTACAGTGCCAACAAATGAAGGTAATCTATCTTCTATGAAAGCTGATTAGCACCTGAATAAAGATACCATTTCTACTTTGGGACGTGTCTACTTCCTTTTTGTTTTTAGTCTTGTACATTATAGAGTTAGCTCATCTAACCCGCTCTTCACCCCCTTCGGTCCTGGTCCTAAGCGCTCTCTTTGACTTTACTGTAAATTAATACTAATCTGTTTGAGAAGCAACTTCACTGAGACATGAGCAAACACACTACTACTTCGTGGCTCCAAATATGAAATGGATTTAGTCTAGTAGAAACTTTAATGGCTTCGGTGTTTAGTTACATCATTACATTGCCGGATTAATTAAGTGAAGCTCCTCAATGACAGATGAAGGTACAAATTATGCCTCTGGCTCCAACCATCTGTGCTGAGGTCCCGTAGAGTTTACATCTCTTCTCCCTGTACAGCGCTGTGAGGCAGAGCTCTGCGTCACTCAGACTTCAGTGTTAATAATATAGATGCAGGTAGTGATATCAGGCCAGAACCAGGTGGAAACAGGAAACTGAGGCGAGGGCATAATGTGCCTGAACTTTACGTTGGATCGTCTGTAGGTGTTAAACATGTTTCTTAATTGGAGCTGAGGAGTAAATCAAATGGAGTCATCCCTCCATGTTCAAAGTGGAAATGTAGCCGGGAATGTCGGTGTGAGTGATTTGCTGCCTTTCAAACACAAATGTAGAATATAATCTTGCTCTCATTTGGGGAAGTAAATTACCTTTCCAAAATGGTGGAAAGTAACTAAGTACATTTACTCAAGTACTTCACTTAAAGCCACAGTGTAGGAATTTCTCTCATCTAATGTTGCATTCAAACGGATAGCGCCTGACTTTTTCAAACGCGTATTGCAACAACGGTAGCTGCTGTGTACCAAAAAGCTATGATAACATTGATGAAACCATGTCATCCGATACTTCATGGAGTTTTCATTCAGGCTCCTACACAGACACAAGTGACACGAGTTGACAAACCCCCTCCTCACCATGCTGGCTGTGTTTACAACGTAGAACTGTTGGGGCGGGTGTGAATCGAAACAAACCAATCACGTCTTGTCTTTTGAAAACTGACAATTGGCTCAGCCTCACACACCTCATCCTCTCCTGGCATCACTGTCCAGGCCATCACTGGCCTGTGAATGCATTGGCCTGGTCTGCCTGCTGGGAAAAAAATGACAGGCAGGCCAGCAGGCCAATCACAGCGTCCCTTTTAAAACCTTTCTCTTTCAGGAGCTCTTTGCACCTGGGAAAGGCTACCCTGATGTTGACCCTCGTTTTTTGAATTCACCGGTCATGTTGCCTTTTTGATTCCCTTTTTGATGCTGCATATGTATGATCCTGCATTATGCTCAAAGAGTGGGACTTTGTTATGCTGCAGTAGTGCCGGGGTAGAAGCGAAGCGCCTCTTGCTCCTCTCCTTCGGCTTCTCAGTCACGCAGCGCTGGCCTGGCTCTCAACGAAAACACCGAAGGCGGGGCAATTCCCTGGTAGTGCTATGTGTCCCTTGCTGGCGGATGTATTTTCAAGATGGCGGAACGTTATGGGACCCCCCAGACGACTTACCCACCCAATGTACAAACAAATCTGAAATTCTCCTTTTCTGAGAATAAGTCAGATTATTGGTGGAGGTAATAATACACCAATGATGACATATTTATGAATGCAGACATCAATTTTTGCCAATAAACAACTGAAAACACTACACAATGTCCCTTTAAGGTGAATTTTAAGGCAAGGCAAGGCAATTTTATTTATATAGCGCCATTCATACACAAGGCAATTCAAGGTAAGGTACTTGTATTTTTCTGTTTGAATTTATACCTACAAAAAGTAATGCACCACAATTTGAATATATCCCACATAATCATATGCCAGTAAATGGTATATTACTCACATAACTGGGAAGGCTGTGATCATGTGATCAATGCGCTGATGGGAGTAAACATGAAATTAAGAGGCAGGATGGGTCAAACCACCCAGGAACAATAAAGTCTTATTATATCCTACTCTATAAAAATAAGCATATTTTCTATGTTATATTTTATTTATTTATTTAATTATTTATTTATTTAACATTGTTTATATTGAACATTTCGAGTTTTATACAAACAATACAATCGTAAGTAAACTAAAGGGAAATTAAAATAGGAGTAATGAAGATCATTTGGTTATACATGGTATGTTACAAATTCTGTTGCATGGTACACACAATATAACAGATTATTTTGACATACATTACCGATGTGTACTATATCCAGTATAGATGACATTCCATTTAACCTCTGTTACAACATGCAGTCTACAGTTCACGTGTTGTAGTGTTTTCTGAAATTTAAAAAAAACAACCCTCAAATAGTGTTTTTCTGAAATGTTGTCGTGTTTTTGGAAATGTTGTAGTGTTGTGACCCTCAGGGCCACCATAACTTTAACTTGAAACACTGTATTTCTGCACTGTGCTATTGCTGCTTTTAGCTAAATACAAGGGCTAAGTATTTCTTTCTTGACAGAATTGTATAAGTTGTGTCTCCTGACCTCAGTAACATGATATAAATCTGTATATTTGAGTAGAAATACTGAACTGGGTTATTGTTATTGTTATTATTATTATTAAAAGTTTCTAATTGTGAGAACAAAGAGGCCATAGAGCAAGACAAGCAGAGATATATTTTAATTATGGAACCAACTCTGACCCTCCAATGCAACCTCCTTCTTTTCAGACCATTACCAATCACTGATGTGTGTAACAACATAGTTCTGTCGACCTATAACAAGGCTCTACTCCACATCAGTGCCATGATACTTCCCAGGGGACTAATTTTAACGGTCAAAGAACACAGTAGTATGTTAAAGTAATAGAGCTAATATGACCACATTTTTTCTCAGGATTGATTTCTTGCACTTCCTGCCCTCCCAGGCCCTCTGCACATTGATTTTCTTTTCCTGCAGACTGTGATATCACCACTGCATTTTCTCAGCAATGAGGGGCTGCCAATATATAACTGCAGCTGCTAACGAAGCCAAAGGCTTTGACCGCAAACGCACTATTATTTACAGCAGGGTTGCAGAGAAGCACACTGCAGTGGAGTTGCAATGACACTGTGAAAATTTCAACATTTTCACTGGTCCAAGGAATATAATGCTGTTTGAAGGTACGGTAGAAACAGTGAATAAAACATTTACATAGAGACAAACTGTGCTCACCAAAGGAACACATTTGATACACTGCATTGCAGTTGTGACTTTTTGTGGTTTTGTGTTTAAGCCATAATTACCGCAAATATGACATCCATATCTTGTTATTATGAGATACTTTTTCATAATTATGGGATGTTAATGGCCGGCACACACTAGCTTTGACAAAACACCCATGACTTGTGCTTTTTGTGTAAGACTACAAATCATCATAATCAGGATAAACCTGTCCTGCTGTAGAGCAGATGTGATCACATTGCTCCCTGAATTGGCACATCCCAGCCACAGGTGTAGTCTTTGAGGCTCACTGAACCTCCTGGTGGCAGTAGCTAAAGGTGCATGTTTAAATATCTATATTTTTTTTTAAAATGTAGAACTAATAATTTATTGTAATGCCTTGCAGGGATAAAGGGGTGTGGACAGTCATTTTCCTTTTTAACACACAAAATGTACAATGAAAAGGTAATAATTACATTGTTGGGACAGTTTTATCTTAAACACAGATGTTTATTTTACTGACCTGCACACCAGAGGAATCAGAGACGGCTAGACGGCTGACACACAGTTTTTAACACGGGAAAACTGATAAATAATCACAGAAGACATTAAGTGTCATATTTATCATTATATTATATTATAATAATTATTACATTATTTATCATTGTTTGTTTTTTTACAACAATTTTTAAACCATAGTTCAAGGCTGCATGATAAAGCTTCGGAAAGGGCTACAATCCCACCAGAGCCTGCTCTGGAATGGCACGACTGCTAATTACAGCTTGATGAGTCTTGCATGCAGCATTCTAGGGATATTTAATGTTTGTAACATGACACTGCATACGCTGCTCTAAACTTGACGACATAAACGTTTTAAGTGGGTACAAAATAACAAAACAAAAAAAACACATTATGGTTTTTTTTTAAGTGTGTGTTTGCACTTCTTGTTAGTGGTCTCAAAACAGATCATGGCTCTGTAGGTTCTTATAGGAGAGGAATGTGATTGCCATCTCCTCATTCAAACGCTCTCAGTGAGGTCGTGACCTTTCCTTCTATTATAGTTTCTTTGCTAGCTGACAGGAAGTAAACAGGGACCAAGGCTCAGTCCTAGTAATAGAATAGCGATGAAATGGTCCATGTGACATCATCAACCTTAGAATTAACATAGTGTCCAGTATGTTAGATTTTTTCATCAGTTCAGTTTAACACTTTGTGGGGAGACGCACTTGCACCTACAGCTCAGCTGGAAAGTCTCCACTTCAGCAATACGGTACACTGTTCAGATAACATTTTATTTAAGTCAGAACACTTCCTTAGGCGTTCCACACTTGCCTGATCACAGAGTTTACTTGCCACGGGCAAGTGTTCATGTCAGGCCTTGATATTTATAGCTGAGATCTGTGTCTGGTTTACTGTCGGGTTTTATGGTGCAAATTTGGTTTCTATGGTAATTTTCACAATATTCCATCACTCACTGATCATATTAGTCAGGATATGAAAATGCACCTGCTGGTACCCAGGTTTTTCATTTTTGTGTAAATGAAACCTCTGTTGTACACACTACATTTCCTCAAGATTTGTTTTTGTGAACCCTGAACCTTTAAGTTCCAGCTGTGCCTATGATTCCAGCTATGTGTGGATTTATGAGACATGGGAGTCACAGTTACTAAAATATATCTTTTGTTGTTGTTTTTTTGTTTTGTTTTTCTTGAGTCCAACTAGGTGATTTGTTTAATTTTGTAGTGGTATTGAAGCTGACACTGGTCTGTGTGTGTGTGTGTGTGTGTGTGTGTGTGTTCTCCATAATAGCAATTGTATGTGCTGCTGCTTCAGTCAGCACGTTTTCTATTATAAAGGTTACACTGTCTCCATCTCGTCAGTGTGACTCTGTGGCCAAAAGATCCAGCGAAGGGAAAATGGCAGTTATGGATTTCACTGGAAGAATTATGGGTTAATCCCAGCATGCAAATGTCCTGTGGAACTACTACCATGTGCAAGTGTGTGTGTGTGTGTGTGTGTGTGTGTGTGTGTGTGTGTGTGTTCCTGTTCTGAAATCCTCTGCAGATTGATGCCTGTGTGTGACCCCCAGGCCATTTCTTTTTTGTAGTCATGGGCTCAGTAGAGCACTTTGTTCTTGGTCTGTCACCTTGGGACACACATACACAAAAACACAAACACACTCACTCCCTCTCAGCAACACCCATCCACAGTAACCATTACAAACCTATACATTCAAACGCTCCTGCTCATCTATAATTCATATCAATATAACATCATTTACACAGTCCAAGTCAACCCTCCTGCCTCTTATATCCCAGGGCTCTAACTCTGCTCACCTCCATCCAATGAGTAGCTTGCATTATCATAAAATCTATACCAGTGTTTTTGTGAAATCTATCATCAGTGTGTTGTGTTTCCCGCCTGTTCTGCTGAGGCTGGTGTTACCAGCATGTGTCTGGGGAGCGATACAGTGTGTTAGACACTAGACACCAAGGGGTTCCCTCACCTTCTCTCTCTGCTGCCTTAGAGCCACAGCACCATCTGCTGGTCACAGATATATCGGCTCTCTAACAGCCCTGTGTTGGAGCTGTGAGTGGTGGAGAGACCAGAGTGGGGCCAGCTGATGATGGATTTAAATGTAGAGTTGAAAGATGAAGATGATGTCAGTTTATGGGGAGTCATGGTGTCCTTAGGCAACCTGGAGGTCGGGACACCTCCAAGGAGTCACAAGACAAATGTGAGAACAAGAAAAAAGGAAAAGCATATTTCTGCTACGCAAAATTATCCCATCTGTCACTTTGCTTTTTTGTGAAATACTGGATAATTCAATCTTTTCAGTCCCCATTATACTTAAGTATATCACACTAAGAAAACAGAAAACACAACAGAACTGCTCACAAGTCGTAATGTGTTATGGTGGCAGGTCACAAATCGACATTGCTTCATTACATTTTAAGAGATCATAATGTAAAAAGGTTGGGAACCACTACACTAAGGCTAACCTCATAACCACACTGTGTCTGGTTTGAATCTGAGTGGCACAACTTATATCATAAAGTCAGAATGCAAACAAAAAATCTCTCTCTCTCTTGGACCTACAATATATTTTCCTTAAAGGAGCAGTGTGTAAGATTTAGAGGGATTCAGTGCCATCTAGTGGTGAGGACTGCAGATTACAACCAGCTACAGGAGGTTTTCACCAGGAGCGAAATTATCTGCAGAGGTCTCTTAAAAGAACTCAAAAAAAATGGACCAGGTGATCAAAACCACCTAAAAAATAAAACTAATTAAAGCAGTTTCATGTTACAAATCAGTGTTTCTCCGACAGTGTTTGGCTCGTCGCAGACAATTCAGATGTTCAACAGGTTTTTTACTGGGAGTGGAGGTATCCGCAGTGGTCTCGTCCTCTCTAAAAACAAACAGACCAGGTGATTTAAACTGGTAAAAATACAGAATAAAGCAGGCCAAAAATGGGTATGTTACTCAGAGGGAACATGGTACTGTTTGTTTATATATTACGTATTTATTTCTCTCTCTCTCTCTCACCTGTGTGATACGCTGTTGTATTATTAGTTGTAGGTTTTCTATCTCTTGAGCAAAGGCAAACGTCACAGCCCTTTTTCTCTGATTTCGCTGGTCATATAGCACCAGTTTCAAAAGTAATTTTTGTCTTTCTACTGCATAGACAGACTGGTTTTATTAAAAGACCAACCTTCCAGCAGTGAAATACGTCTTTCACCCAACACCAGAACGTTACAAAATGTTATCAAAAAGTCGTGGACTGACACCATGTCTCGTGTCCTTTTGAAGCCCTCCAGCCTGAGTTTAAAGTCAATGTTTGAACCCTCTGAGCCTATTCTTTGTAAGACCCCAGTTCAGCGCAAATATTAGTCCTTCTAATTAGCTGATAACCCGAAAACAATTTACCAACCAAGAATGTCACGTCTACCTGGTTTATCTGACTGTACATTGATTATCTTTGGTTATGGACTGTCGGTCAGTTGAAACAAGCATTTTGAAGATGTTTGAGTAGTCTTTTAACTGAAAACTTGTCTTTTTGTGCACAATAAAGAGCAGACAGAATCTAAAAAATGATCACATTGTTTAAGTTGTATTGTGCTACATCTGTTTTTGTTAGCCAGAAGTGCAAAGTTGTGCTAAAACAGAGAAGAAAGGGCAAAACATTCCCACTTACTAAGCCTAGAATGGCCCTGTTTGCCAGGCTGACACTCTGGTATCAAGTGACAAATGAAATCATTAAAAGGAAAACACAAACGTCAATAAATGAGCAATCTGTCCACAGAAAATGGGACCAGCCAGCGTTTCATCTCTTTAGTTCCCATTTAAACATCACACACTGGCCTGGTTGAGTGTTCTTTATAGTTTAATGACCACATGTGATGTCACTGATTTAGAGAATTCAGGGAGCTTGGTCCTCATCACACAGAGGTTTGTTTGATGAGGAACTCTCAAACATTCTGTTATTTTGTCCTTTTGTTAGTTTTCTCTTTTTTTTCATTTTTTCTTCCTTTGACTTCTGCAGGCTGGCCCTCAGGGACAGATAAGCAGATGGTCATTACTGTGACATCTTTATGGTTGTCCTTAGGGTTTCATTGTAGCTTTGTGACAGAGGACCATGTTGTTAGAGGCCCTTAATAGTACAGATCCCCTGCAGCCTGTGAGGTCACACTGTCATATCAGCCCTTCAGGCTCAGTCTGGACATTACACTGTCTAAAAATACTGGACCTAGCCACTGTGATATCACCATTTGGTCGTAAACTCCAATTTTAAAGTCTCAAGTTTGGCATTTTGACAGTCGCCATCTTGGATTTTTAAAGCCAGAAGCAGTGGTGGGTAGAGTACTGAAAATCTACTTATGTAGAAGTACAATTACTCCCTCCCTCATGAAAACTTCAGTATGCTTACAGAGGTTAGAAGAGGACATTTGTCCAGCCAGCAATTCATGTAACTACTGTCTTTTTTAGATTTTGGTATAAAAAGTGTGACCAACTGTAGCCTGGGATTGCAGGGTTTCCCCAGTAAAGTTGTTAGGCCTGGTAGCAAATATCTTTTGATGGGGCCAGCAAGTTTGTTTTTTAACAGGGGCCAGTGACAGACTTTGTTTTGATGTTTACAATGCAGCAAAGTTTAATTTAGATATGTTTTTATATGTAAAAAGTATTGTCTACGGAAAATAGAATAGCTGATTGTAGCTGATGCATCTACTGGGCAATGCAGTTGTCGGGGGAGAAGTGCAGCATGTTGCCAAGCACAAAATGCAACAGAGAGATCTCATTGTAGCCTTATGTCTCACAGGGGATGAGGAGGAGTCAGTAAAGTTAATGTTAATAGCATTAGTTAATGTTAATAGCATGATTTGAGGTGTTGCAGAGTTTAAACTCCTTATAGTTAATGTAATGTTAAGGTTATCGTCACCTCAGTCAATGCAACGTGTTAATTCTAACTTTGTGTGTGTGTGTGTGTGTGTAGTCAGTTCTGATTTCATTGCCGTTCATTGCACCAATGGGGGGGAGAATTGCTGTAGAGTTGCTGTAGAGGTGCACCTTGTGTGCTCTCCCCTTCTACATTCATGCCTGCTGTTAGAGCAGACTTGTAACAAAGTATAAATTACAAATGTAGTGAGGTGAAAAGTAGATTACTGGCTGAAAGATATACTCAAGTAAAGAGCAGAAGTACAGTCTTTTAAAAGGAACTTTAAAAGTACTCCTTTATTAAAAAGACTACTTTTTTACTCATGTGCGTAACACGTTACTACACACCCCTGGCCAGAAATGACCATATTTGGACAAATTTGAATGGGTGAGGAAAAAATTCACCCCACAGTACAGTTGTCATGAAAGAGGAAAATAGTTATAGAGACCAATACTGTTTTTGTACCACTCCGTAAACATGTTCACTTCTGCTGTGAACATGTTTCCTTATAAAGCTGGACACTTTGACATGGAGGTCTGTGGGGATTGACTCGCTGTTAGAGATAGCCTCAAGAGGCCATTAAAGGAACTGCAGTTTTTGGTAGTTTTTCTGTGTTGGCTTCATTTTGCAGCCCTGGAGGCTGTTGCTTGGTCTGGACATCACAGAGTGCCACAGTCAGGAAGCCACGATGTCTTGTTAATGTCCTGTCAAGTTACATTTAATCACAGTGATTTACCTGGACAGGAACTAATGCACCCTGGGAAATACTTGGCTGTTATGAGACCTGCCGTTCCTCTAATGCTTCCTGTTTATCTGCTGATTTGTTTAATGTGAGGTGACAATGAGGGCAGCTGTTGCTGTGGTAACCAGCGCCCTTACCGTGAGACCTAACAAATCACGACTTCATTCATGTCCACTGATGATTACTGGCAAATGATGTTTAAAATATCACTGCTGGGATTGAAAAGAGATGACAACATCATTTTATTGAAATCACATTTACAATCAACAGGGCATCAAAAACTGAAAATGACTTGGACGTTTATCAGAGTTGTGTTTCAAGTCAAGTTCAATCAATCAGAAAACAGTTTATTGTCTTAGAAAGTGCTGCACACTGATATACTGTCTAAAATATAATGTATAAAAAACATGAATTAACCTTGTGTAACAAAATATGTTATATCAATATACTGGCAATATGTATATAAAATATAAGGAAGCACAGTATGTACAAAGCAGAAAGGGAGGATGGGAGAGAAGAGGAAGGATTAGGATGAAGGAGGTGGGGAGGGAACAAAGAAAAGGGCATGCCAAAAAAATTCATGCACCCTCCCACCTCACAATTATTTATCATTAACAAAAAGTTGGGAAGCGACTAATTCAAAAGGATCCATATTGAATTTTAGTGCAGTAAAGGTCAACATGATAGCATCGGCAAACTGTTTTTGTTTATGTTCCCGACATAAATGATATTCATTCAACTTTATCTCACTCCATATTTTGCACTGCATTTTTGCATCCCTGCCCCACCTGCAGCAGCTCTGTGCCCCTCCAGGGGGGCCTGCCCCGCAGTTTGAGAACCACTGGATTAAGGGGAGGAGGTGAGAATGTTTGGAAGGGGAAAGTCACAAAGAGTGAGAGAAAAAGATTAAAGAAATGGATTTATTTCCACATCTCCCCCTTGGTTCCAGACGGGGGAAAAAAGGAGGGACTTTCGCAAACACAACAGAGATTCTTGTAGAAATTAATGGACTCCCGAATGACTTGCACACGTACACAAAGCTATCACAGACATGTCGACACTAACACCACCAGAGGAAGCTGAAGTAATTCCATGGTTATTTCTAAATGTTACAGTTGTTTTCTGCCTGTTATGTGGAACTCCAGCAGCCTGTGGATGGTAGGAATAAAACTGATAAGAGAGTAATTATGTATCCTGAAGAACCAGGGGGCTGGCCTTAGTGAGGACAACAGATAATAGTCATGGTTTCTCTTTTAAGCAGTGTTGGTTAAAAAGGATGTGAGCGATAATATTTCCATGATTTTATGGCTATATAAACAGAACCTTGTAAGGTGACAGTGGAGTGGTAGGGGAGGTTGGCCTTTGGCATCTGTTGATTTTGTCCTGTTGTTGCTGCCTGTGGCAAAGAAGGGAGACAGAAAATCAATAGTAAGAAAATAAACGCATAAAAACCGACAAGGAGGAAAAACATGAACCAAATAACATCCCGTCTACTGTGGCTCAGCAGATGTGTTTGGTGTTGGGAGCTTCTCTAAGGAGGTCACTGCTATCTCTGCCAGACACGTTAGTTTAATGCCACACCTTCCCCTCGCCCTCTACTTGTCCTTTTCCTCAATCTCAGTATTATTATCTGCTCCTTACTGCTCTTCTTATCTGTCTCCCCCTTTTCCTTTCTGTCTGCCAGCCTCCAATCCCTGCTGCTTCACCAAAATGAGTGGATGTGATGTAAAAATGATGACCAAATAATTTTTGCATTTTGATTATCACTAATGCTGCTGAAGTCTGAGAATATGAAATGTGAATGGTTCAGTTTGTTGAAGGGTCCATTGTTGAATTCAAAGGAACAGTGTGTAAGATTTAGGGGATTTGGTGGCATCTAGTGGTGAGGATTGCAGATTGCAGCCAGCTGAAACTTCTCACAGTTAGAATTCCTTCAGCATTCATTGTTCAGGAGGTTTTTTACCAGAGGCCGAATCATTTGCCAAGGTCTCTCTTTTTAAAAAAAACAAATTGTCCGGGTGATTGAACCCAGTAAAAACACTGAATAAAGCAGTTTTACATTACAAATCAGTGTTTCTGCGATGCAGTTCAGCATGTCAGAGACGGACCACTAGCCCAGCACCTGCTAATGTGTGTTCACCTTTCTTCTCAGATAACCTAAGATCCATACCCTCAAGAGGTTTTTTACTGTGAGCTGAATTATCCACAGAGGTCTCTTCTACTCCAGAAACAGAGGACCAAGTTATTTAAACCAGTAAAAACACACACACAAAAAAGAATAGCATTTTTCCGATGCTGCTCATCGCATGGGGGCTGCGAACTATGGGGGTAAACGCAAAAATGCAAATGGCCCTGTCTAGAGCCAGTGTTCTGGGCTACTGTAAAAACACGATGGACTTCATAGACGATGACCTGGTCCCTATGTAGATATAAACGACTCAGCCGAAGATAATGAATACAGTTCTTATTTTCAGGTGATTATACACTGAGAAAAACATACTTATTATATTATATTCAATTTTTAATATTAATCCTTAATCCTTAATCCTAAACACTGGACCTTTACATCCAAAAGAATAAAAAATGTATTATGTTTCAATCAGGTTTTTGTGGCAGGAGATTAAAAACCTTTGAACAGTGGTGCATGTCAGTGGGATCTGTAGTAAGGCACTGTAAGTTCTCTGCATAAGCCAGATATTTTGTTTTGTATATGTCAACAGCAATGCTATAAATATTCATGTAGAAATAGACTCTTTGTCTGAGGCAGGTTGAATAGTGAGCTAGTGATCCACATACCCTCAAAACACCCTGACTCCCCTGCCAGCTGTCATGGCCGTCTGCGGGTGCCTGATTAGTGAGCTGGTGTCACGGCCGAGTTGTGACTGATGGCTCACTGACAAGTGGGCCATTTAACCGCTGCCCACGTTTGTTTTGATTTCATAAAGGTACATAAACACTCAGACAGTGGTGGGTTTAATTTGTCTGGCGGCTGGCCCGAAACGCTCAGCTCTCCTGGGATCAACAACCAGGAGAGGAGAAAAGACGCTTTTATCTCAGCCAGTGGACCAATGAGGAGCCATGGTAGCACTATGACGTAGAGAGGGATAGGTGTGTGTGTGTGTGTGTGTGTGTGTGTGTGTGTGTGTGTAAACTACATCCTTCATTGTAACGCTACATGTAAGACACAAAATATAGAAAGGAATAATAGGTCCCCTTTCATTATCTGAATACTGCTTCTACTACTGTTAACATCAGCGATACAGCAGAAATAAATTGGACAAGGAAGAATTTTCCCCTCAAACAAACTCTAACTAGCGACAAGGCTGTAAGTGAGCTATTAGTTAAGTGGTTGTTGAAGTGATTTATGACTACGTCTCTACTGACAAACTGAATACAACTTAAAAAATCTCATAGAATGTTCTTAATATTGCATTTTCACATGGTGTGGCCTGAAATAAAAATGATGTCAACTGCAGGTTGGCTCTGAGCACCAGCTGGTGGGGATTTGGGTCCCTGTCGTTATGCCAGCTGGTTCACCTGCTCTGAATTAGGTTAATAGGTTGATTGGCTCAGAACAGGTGGTATATGCACAGTGTGCATGCCACTTTCACACTTTTTGAATCTGCAAACTGGCTGATGGTGACCAGTCTGCCACCTTTTATGGTATTGTTTCCCTGCTTCAGTTTAAACTTAGATTAAAGAACGATTTTTGCCTGCCATGTTGCCACATTTGCTTAAGTTAAGATGTGCAGCTATGACTTGTTTGTTAAGGTAAGGATACCTGTTGAGATCATTTTAAGTTATCAGGGACGCACATCTAGCTCTGACCCACCTCAGAGGCCCAGACAGACCCTCAGCTCCTCCAGCGTCAGGCCTCGGTCTTCGTCCCTGTCACAGTACTGAGCAAACTTCTTGGCGCACCGTCGTGGCCTCAGCCTCTGTCTCAGGAACTGACGAAGAGGTCGCGCTTCACGCTCGCTAAGCACCCCACTGGAGTCCACGTCCAGCTGTCTGAAGTGCCACCGCAGAACAGCCTCTGATCTGGCGGACTCCAGAGCCAAAACGTCCAGAGTGGAGGAGGAAGGGGTGGCGGAGGTTGGAGTGTTGAAAGATAGAGAGGGAGAGGTGGAAGGAGGTGTATTTGGGAGCCTGGCAGAAAGAGACGAGACAAAGCCAAAAATGTGAGAGGATTATTGGACGCTGTAATGTGTGAATAAACATGCATGTTGACAAGTGTTTTACCATCAGCATATTCTTCATATCAGGAACCTGAATATACAGAAAAATATAAATTCATACAGGAGAAAAAGAGTGACACCAAAAACTAGGCTGCAATATTCTAGAGCTCCCCCTAAATTTCTCAAATGACGCTTTCTGGGGAGCTCATGTCTCCTTCAGGGGAGCTGAGCCCCAGTATCTCCCCCGCATTTTGAACCCTGCCTATGATCAGATTTACTGAAAACCAATCACTTGTATTCATGCTATCCCTACAGAACTCGATAAATATCAAATTTCACTGAGATGTGGCAGCCTGCTGAAACACAGAGTCTCCAGGTGGCTCCTGGGTTCCTTATCAGAATTACACTGAGCAAAAACCACAGCTTCAATTTTCTGTATCAAACCAAAACACAAACGAACCCTGGAATTCATTTACCAGCCAACACAAAGCTATCAGGAAGAAAAATACTGATTGATATGAAACCTGGGCATCGTGTAAGAGTGTGTGAGTTTGCAGCCGTGCTGTCTGACATAACAAGTTCTCTGTTGTACCATAAAATGGAAATGTTGGGAGGTGGCTGAGAGAGCGAGATAGAGGATCGGGTGAAATACGGGATGTAGAGTGGTGAAAATGAGAAGAAGGGTGAAAAAAGATGGCGTTATGACAGTGAAAAGCAGGAATGTCTGTAAATAAATGGAAAGAGAAACAGATGGAGGGGATGAGGTAAGTACTGAAAGACTGAAGTGTTGAAGATGGAGACAGATGGAGTTGGTCTGTTCAGTTACTCCAACATTTCCCATCAGTTAATCATGTACTTGATCAGCTCTGTGTTGTTCACTGAAGTGTGAAATTGGTTTTCATTTGGCATTCTGAGCAGCATCTCAGCACTGCAACAGACAAGAGGCAAGCTAAGCATCCACTGAGGTCCACCAGTAGGGATGCACAATATATATCGGGCCGATACATTATTGGCCAACAGTGGGACATTTTTATAATTATGCATTATATTATAGCTGATAAATAGCGCCGATAATACGAAGCCAGACTGCTTTCATTGACCTAACAAGAGCAGCATCTACACACCCTGACACAGTGGTTGGCGGTAAACGTACCTTTAAACTTGGTTTGTGAGCCACCAATAAACACAGAGACGAAGAGCAACAAAACTGCAGCACGCTGTCTAGAGCAAAAGTGTGGACGTCTTTCAGTTTCAGGGGAAGAAAACAGGATTGCGCCAAGGGTCTGATCTCGACCTCGACTATGCTGAAGGACCGTCTCCAGAGTGTTAGCATGAGCTGATTAGCAGCAGCAGCTTACATCCAACACCAAGCTTTAAAAGAGCGGCAGTAGCCCTGTACCTGTACCTCCCATAGGGACTTGGGTTGGGAACCGGAGGGTCGCCTGTTCAAGTCCCCGTCCGGACCAAAATATGGAGTGTGGACTGGTTGTTAGAGAGGTGCCAGTTCACCTCCTGGGCACTGCTGAGGTGCCCTTGAGTAAGGCACCGAACCCCCCAACCGCCCAGGGCGCCTCACCAAGGGCAGCCCCCTCACTCTGACATCTCTCCACTTTGTGCATGTATAGGTCCAGTTTGTGCATGTGTGTGTCTTTCGGACCTGTGTGTAATTGACAAGCAAGAGTGAAAAAAACTGAATTTCCCCTCAGGGGGATTAATAAAGTATATATATATATATAAAAAAAAGGCTCAACTCTGCTGTTAAACGTATTAATAACCGCTGGCCATGTGATGCTACAGTTAGTGATTATTTGTATCGTTACCTGGCAACCCAGTCTGGAGCACGTCTCTCTCTCTCTGGCTGTGTGTGAGATTAATTAAAAGCACGTCGCTTTTCTACTTAGTAGTTGTAGGCTAGTCAATCGTGGGACAGTGAGATGGTGCCTGGGTGTGTTTATAAAAATGCAGCATGACAATATAAACATTTCATACAACAGATGTAACGTGGACCTGCCGCTGTGCATTCAACCAGTTCATATGAGTCAGCTGTCACTGTGTGTCTCTGTTAGTAGAGACTCCAATCTGCAGTGTAGTTTATACACTTTACTGATACACTACACCTGCTGTAGATAACAAATAGTCTTACTGGTAGGGACTCAGACTCCCAGCATGCTCTGCTTCCAGCTGCAGAGCACGAACCAGACTTTGCAGGAACTGCTTCTTACGAGCTCCGGGACACCCTGCAGGAGCAGAAAAGACTGTAAGATGTTGGAGTCTGTCTGTGGCCAGCTCATATGACAACAGCTCACTCTGCTGAACATACTGACTTCCCTCCACGTGTGCTGCTCTGTTTCTATCACCTCCCTCAGCAGCAGGACAAACAACAAAATGTTTTATGAATTATAAATGAAGTAAAGAGAGTAAGGCATGTTCATTCTTGTAAACTGCTACAGGTGATTTTCTGTGCTGACAAGAGAACATTTCTGAAACATGTAGCAGAAACTCATATTTACCAGGTAGAGGTTTTTCCCTGTACCTCCTGTCTGTTGGCTTCTCCTCTGCCCCACTGCACTCTGGGATGCGATTCCTGCATAGAAACAAAGAGCAACCTAACTGTCAAATAACCAACTTGGCACTTAAAGTATGTGTATGAAGTAGACAGGCCAAGAATTACAAAATTGCAGGAAAATATAAAATATTAAATGTCTTCTTCATTTTCGCAAAACTTTTGACACATAAAAACATAACATCAGGAGTACAGTTAAAACATGTTTTCCTTTCATGGCTTGTGTGTGTGTGTGTATGTGTGTGTGACCTTTGAATATCTCGAAAATCTGATCTACTTCACACTTGGTGGGTGTGTTGCTGAAGACCAAAGGACATGCATTATTGAATTTGGTGTGATTCGGACACTCGACACATTCACTTACTTTGAATAAATAAATTAGCAAACAGCGTTGTGTGCAGCAGCGGGGGCGGGGCCTTTGTACAGGGAGTTGAGCAAGTTTTTATCTACATAAGCAAGGTACATTCAATAACAGCTGAAGACTGTGTCGAGTCTAAAGTTGTTTGGATGGGTGGCGTACACACAGCTAGAGAGGAGAGGGAGGGCAAGACCCACAAAAGGTCTGAAAAGTCTGGCCAGAAAGTTGCCAAGTGTGTGCTATACCCGTTATTTAAGAGTTTGGTGGTTATGCCAAAGAAAGTGACTAATCAGCCGCTTTGGAAATAAATACCTCCACTAAGTGTTTTGCACCCTGATTCTGACCGTGAGTAGCTCTGGCTTGAGTGTGTTTTTCAGGGGTGGATTCAGTGATTGTGAGGCACTGGGCAAACAAGGTCTTGCTTTACTTTCCACCCTTTCTCTAACTGGGAATGTTGGTACTGGCAGTGAAGAGTGACACAGAGACATAATTAGCACAATGGACTTAAATTTACATAACATCTGTTTAATATGGAGCTTTCAATGCTGAATAGTTTAATTAATAATAATGCATCATATTTTAATTGTTTTCTTTTGTGAGTAAACTCTGAATCTGCAACATAACCAGTAACATGTCTCCGTCATGTGCATGTAGGCCTACAATGTTTTCCTCTTAAGTAGAGATAACAGTACATATTAAGTTGCGTATTTATCAAGTGTTTTATGGGCCTTTTGTATGTTATTTCGGGGCCCAATGAGTTAGACTAGCAACATCATTTAATATTTTTCATATCTTAACATCATAATAAATCTGTAGCTGTTTGGGGTCCAGGTGTGTTGCTCAGGAACCAAAGAAACGCAGTGTCGAGTGTGAGGTTGTTTGTACGAGCAGTTCTCGAGAAAGCTGCAAGCAGCACTACCACAGGCCAATCAATCAGCCCGCTCCATAGAGGCATGTTTTGAACAGGCACTGCACTAGTTAGATAATTGTGGTGGCTAAAATGTTGTGTTTATCTGCCAAGAGGTAAAACTAAATGGATTATTTAATTTGAAGAAAATTCTTTCCCAGGTAAAATGACTTTCTAATTACTTACAGCCAGAGATAATGTATACACATTGCTTGTCAGTAGGAAAAAACATTATTAGGCCTCAGGGAGTTTTTCTCACACCAGTGAACCAAAGACAAACCATCACATGAAAACTTCCAACACTGAGCATCAACAGCGCTGATAAAAGCCCTCGAGAACAAAACCATCCAACCACAATTTATTCTGATTTGTTCCGTGTGTTGCCTTTAAGGGAAAGCTACCTGGGGAATAGAGGCAGTAATTGGTATAAAATTGGATGATTAAGATGAAATGCTTCTGTGCATCAGTGCTCAATTGTATCTGTGTGCCTGTATAAACCAGTCATGTCCCATCAGGAGAGAGGAGAGGAAGGAAAGGGAGGGAAGCTATAGAAGAAGAGAGGACAAAGAAAAGAAAGAAAGAAATATTGATGAGATCTACAACAGTAACAAACTGATTGACTACCTTGCAGAGGTGCCTGGTAGCGGCCTGCCGCTGTCCACCCTGACACACCAACAGTAACCTGTAGCAGCGTGACACTGCGCGGGGCTGTAGCGGCCGTCTGCAGTGCATTCTGGTATGAAGCGCTCTTCCTGCCAGGCTGAACTCATCTGAGAGAGCAGCAACGCTCGCTCACGCTCACACGTCTGAGGACTGTCTTTACAAACACAAATACACAAGATATTACTCCAGTGTGCTTGTGAAGAATTTCACTGACAGTTCACTTAATTTAAAATCTCCACTCGACATCTAATTCTGTTTTTGGTCCCTGAAGTAATCATTAGAAGGAAATTAAATTAAATTTTGTGTAACAGTGAAGAAAACCTGGTGGAACTGCTTCTCAAGGGATGACATGTACTAGTGTTCTGAGAAATTATTTTCTAGTCATATTATACTTGCAGACCCTCACACTTGCTTACTAAGCAGCAGGCACATTGAGTCTTACCGGTGGGTCGTTTGACTGAGCGGTTTCCTTTGGGGTCAGAGTTCATCAGGATGGTCACCCAGAATGGAGGAGCCGTCAGCTCTGGACAAGAGAATCTTACTGTCACAGAATGTTTGAAGGCATTTCTGCTTGTGGAGATGTTGTGCAGAGGAGAGCAAAGGAGAGGTGAGCGTCAATACCCAAATGGTTTGTAAGGTGATGTAAGACAGCACCCGTCCATCTGTGATGTTTTACATCAAAACAGAGAGACAAAAAAATGGTGGTAGAGACACCAGTTTTTGCACCCATATATCTGGATATCTTTATCAAGTGTTATTCATCAAAGTGACCATAATGGACATGAGTCTTTAAAGGTGAAGCGTGTAGGATTTAGTGGCATCTAGTGGCGAGGACTGGAGATTGCAACCAGCTGAAACTTCTCCCATGTGCCTAGCATAAAGTCACAGTTAGGATTCCTTCAGTGTTAACTGTCCAGGAAGTTTTTAGAGGGAGCTGAATTATTCGCTGAAGTCTCTTCCTCTCCAAAACAAACAGACCAAGTGATTAAACCCATTTAAAACACTGAATAAAGCATTTTCATGTTAGAAAAATCAGTTCTAACTACAGCATTCTCGGAACCCATCGGCTGTATTTGGCGTCTGACTTCCGGCAGATGGCCTAGCACCGGAAACCAGGGCTCTTCCGCTCTTCTTCCAGAGGCAAGATCTCCGGGGTTTGCCTACAGACTCTACATTCACTGAATGCAGAGTCTGTATATAGAGACTATAACTACAGTAGCTGATGTGAAGACATGAATGGCCCTATGTAGAGCCAGTGTTTGGTTTGTCCATGCTGGGCTACTGTAGAAACATAGTGGTGCAACATGGCAGACTCCGTGGACTAGGACCTGCTCTCTATGTAGATATTAAAGCTCATTATAAGATTATGAAAACACAACAATTCTTATTTTCAGGTAAATATAAACTCAAGAAAACATACTGATTATATCATATTCCATTTCTGCCAATATATCGCCCTAAATCCAGAACCTTTAACCCATTCAGAACTCAATTATGAATTAGAGTTTCTACTCTAAATGCACTCATAATAATTAACAAAAAAAAAAAAAGTTAGGATACCTAATTATGTTTTTTTCTTCCATCCTGTCCAGCAGACAAACACTCATAATGTAGAGATCACCTAATAGTAAAAATGACAATAAACGGTCTTAACAGACCTTCTTTCAACTTGAAATGCTGCCCTGCGGTTGTATGCCTTCATGTATCAATCAGGTTTCTCTTACAGTTTACGTCCATGTCTGTGAAAACACGGACCCATCATACACATCTTTCCCCCAGGCAGCACAGGAGATCTATACAATCAGCACAGTTTCAAGGTGAACACCAAAGATTAGTGTCACCAATTCATTGTCTGAACAAATGTCTCCCCTTCTGTTCCTGAGATATGATGTTGTTTATGATGTCTACTGCAGTCCACTTTAGATGCTGTGGAACACTTTGATTGGTTTATAGACATCCCATCAAATGAGTCTGTGCACTTGGGGGGAGTCAGATGACAGAAATCATAGATCTAGACATCCTAGAAAAGTTATGTCCTTTGGAATGGACGGGGGATCTGAACGGATTAAGTGTCTGGAATAGCCTGGATGAATTCAGTGCATTGGTGAATAGATGATCTTATATTCAGTGCTGTTATGGTGATTTTTCTGCACTAAATAATGATGATGTTTGTCATGGTAACTGTTTATGCCTATTTTGGGTGTGTCACCTGCAGGTTTTCTGGGGTCGAGTGTCGGCCCAGGTTCACCAACTTCATCTGGAAGAGAAGAAAAGAGGGTGAAGGGAACAAGCATGAGAGAGGAAAGCATGTGAAGAATCAGAGAACGGAGAGAGTCTTGGCATGTGGAGCGGTGTGTAAATGTTCCTGCAGGTGTGTCTGGCAGAGAACCAAACGCTGTCATGCCAGGAAACGCCAGAAAAAAGTAAAAGTGAAAAACATACAGAGCTAACTTTCAGTGAATGTACAGCACAAATAGGCATTCAAGGCGATATCTAGAGTGTGAAGAATACATAAGTTGTCTGCAGAGAGCAAAGCTGCCTTTGTGAATTTGATGTAAAACATCTTTCTCACCTTTGATTGAAGCTGAATCTGCATCAGTGGTCTGAGCCAACTTGGTAATGTGATCTGTTTGGGATGATAAATTGAAGCAGAACGCCTCAGTGTGAAAAAACCCCACACTATTTCATGTAGATTTAATGTAAATAACAGAACTGTGGCCTGAAATATTTGTCCAAGATCTTCCTAAACTTCCTCTTTAGATATATAATAGGTCAAAGTCGCTAATTTTAATATAAAAAAGAAAACACAAACACACACACAACAACCATCAAAACACCAAATGGGGGGACATGTTTTGGGAGAATGGTGTTTATCCCTCTAGTAAAGTCCCACAGACACCTAGAGAATCTATGACAAAGGTAGTTTCTCCTTAACTTTTAAAACAGAATAAAGTATATCTGACCAGTACAGTTGGGGATCAGGTGGAGGACCGAGGTACCGCTGACAGGTTTGCCATCAGGCATGGAGCACCAGCAGTATCCGGTCTGGTTGTGGCACTGCACGGGCAAGAAGTGACCGTCTGGACTGCACTCTGGCACAAAGATGGCAGCTGCGGCACTAATATGGCCGCCACTGTTGTGGACGCTGGCTTCCAGGGCTTGAGCCCGAGCCCGCTGGCATTTGGACTGACTCGGGTCTAAACCAGAACAGAAATCAAGACATTAATGCCCACATTAGCTCAGTGGTGGACAGAAATTAAGTGCATTCAGTCCAGTACTTTTACTTGTATTTCCATTTCCTGCTACAATAAACTTGTGCTTCACTATAATCCAGAGGCAAATATTGTACTTTTTACTCTGCTAGATTTATTTAGTAACTTCAGGTACATTGCAGAATCAGATTAATGATACAAAATATAATCAGATCAATAAATTGTGATGGGATATTATAGATTAGAATGAAACATTGAGTGATGGGCAAAAATTAACGAACAAATCCCTTTGAATGACTCTTTTTAGTGCCTGGTATATACTGACTCAGCTTGTTGAGCAGAGTGCTCATGAATCCCCGACTTTTCTCAACAGCCCTCTCGTTGTTATGTTAATGCTCACGCTGCCTGCTACAGCGAGTGAACAAGAAGTGATTGAATCCAGTTGAGAGCCCCGCCAGCCAAGGATAATGGTGCATTCACCTGCTCCTTGGAGAGTTGCCCTTCCGCCTTCAGTGTGTTCATGAGTCTTAAGTTGTAATGTGGGAACAACATGGAAGCTACAAGGAATATGTGTTGTGTTTTATTGCAACACGTTGATGAAGAGGAGCAGAGGCATGAGATCAGGTGAGGCACAAACTATAATGGGGAACTCAATTTTCAGATTATTCAGACACCACACGAATGCAGCACAAGACTGCAGAGGTGACTTGGATGTCTGTTACCTTCCCCTAGAAGAACAACATATCGTTGGACATTTATGGAACACTGCATTGAGCTTAAGTAGTCTAACTACAGACAAGTGGGATTCTGTATCAATGCATTGAAATTAATATTTGATGTTTATTGATGTAAACTTATACATGATGGCTGGTAACGCATTGAAGAGAAGTTTTGTGGGGCAGGCAGCATTAACTGTGCTACAACAGACTGTCATGGAGAAAGTGACACCGTATTTTGCCAAAAGTATTTAAATTTGAAAGGTTCGATATATTTACATATTTCAACTTGAAGGAACCGATTCTGCGAAAAGAATCGTTCAACCCATCACTAAAAACTTTATTGACTGACTTCACAAGCTACCTAGGGAAGCAGTTAAAATGAGCTCTAAATTTACCAGCTGCAACAATGAAGGGATGAACACATGAATGCATCAATAGTTACAGTATCCTTATATATTTGATGATGTAGCTGTGAGGGTGTGTACCTGAGCAGTGTGATCGTGGAGCGAGGCGGAGCTGTGTGTTGATGCACTGGGCCCTCTGGAAGGCACACAGAGATTTATACAACCTGCCGTTGCTACCACACACAGCTCTGTGGCGCCCCCTCTGGCAGTCCAGGACGCAACCGCGAGGCCACATGTTCTCTGTGATCAGGAAAGGCTGCGAACACAAACATATGTTTTGGAATAACTCTATAAAAACCTAGCAACATATAGTATAAATACAACATATACAGTTAATGTTTGTCACTATCTCACACAGTTTTCTCCTTTTACTTTGTGCTGCCACACTTTTTTCACTCTTCTTGTTTCCTCCACCCACCACAACAAACTTTTGGTGTCTCCTGACAGCTGTGTGCACTAATGAAACTGTCCAAAACACTGCAGGTGCAAAGAGGAGATACAGTGAAAGGCAGTTTATAGCCTCTGCATGGCTGTCTGTCTGTGAGGGATAAATTGTCCACCAGTGTGTCAGGCTTTCGATGTCACGCCTGGAAAAACCTGAAAGAGAACAGCCATGGAAGCAACATTAAAGAGGGTGAGACAGCGAGTGACAGGGGAGAGAGGGTTAGTCACAACACATCTGAAACGTGCAAACATTTCAGGCTGGCTGAGCACAGGCACAGAGTGTGTGAACACATTTATGTGCCTTTCCTTCACCTTCCATTTCACCTGCGAGAGCTCCAATTTAGATAGCTAGTGGGTGAATAAACTTCACGAATTGAGGAGAGCATCTTCCCGGCAGAGAGACGCTCTGTCTGCATCTCTGCTGTCAGGAGCTGTGAGAGGAGGGGAGGAGGGCGATTGGCTTTGTGCCTGACAGGAAGACTTCCACACACAGGAGGAGGGACGTTTCATCAAGTAAAAATAGAAGCTTTTGCACAAATGTAAAACGAGTCACTGACAACAAAATATTTCGGATTAAAACCTCTAACCAGTGAATGGAAACAGGTTTCCTTCCCAAAAGGTTTATGTAGCCAGATTGTCAGCCAAAAGATTTTTATACTGTACGCTGCTATTTCCTCTTTTATGGGCTGACAAATTTAATACGATTCAGTATTGCTTCTAAAATAATGTTCTAACACTGGCATAAGTGAGGAAAACCTTAAAATATGTGTTTCCTTCTGTGAAGTGTCAGTGTGTGTGTGTGTGTATTTAAATGGGTGTGTGCCACTGGTTTACCAGTTACCGGTTCTTGTAGATGACTGGCTTGTCTTGGATGACAGCCCACTGCATATGAAGCCAAGGTAACGTGCTCATCCTCTAACCGGCCACACCTGTAACCTCACCTTGACCACATGTAGCCTTTACCATACTGATGGCTTTTGTCCTGCTGGAGGTAATAAGGGTGGGCTTTTATTTTGTTAACCTTGTTTTGGTTAGGAAGGGTAGTTATTGTACTTTACCTTTTTTTTTTTTTATTTCTTGAGCTTGTATTGGCTGGCTTCCAAGTCCGATTTGGTTTTTATTTTAGTTTGTTGGCCTTTGCCCACCACAAGCTTCATGTACATTCCTCTAGACCTGTAAATAAACTCAACTTTTGTCATGTTAAGTGATCTGTCTCTGTGGCTCATGGGGGAAGATGGGGCTCATTCATGCTGTGTCTCGGCCACCCCTGGACAGGGCAGAACAGGAGAGGAGAGGAGAGGAGAGGAGAGGAGAGCATGATGATCTAAATTACTCCCACATGCTCCTCTGACAACATTCTCAGCTCAGGATCACACACAACTGAACACACGTCTCCAAAATATACATGAGATTCGTCACACACACACACACACACACACACACACACACACACAAACACACAGTACACACACCTTCTCACTCTTCATCAGTGCCTCTTTGTCCGTCAGTTTCTCACACTCACACACACTCTCCGTGCTCTGAGACACATGAACACATTTGCCACGGTGTGTCTAACAGTGTTGACATAATTTAGAGGTGAATGAGACCTCTGTGCCTTAATGTGCAGACATTCACTCCTGGATCGACTGCAGATCAAATACTAAATATAGCCCAGTTTAATGAAACTAGTCTCAGGAAATTTATCAATTATTTGATCTTGCTGATGTAGTCACATCAGTATCTTGGATTTCGGACCTCGGATTGTCTGAACAAGGACATGGTCTTAGTCTTGTCTAGATTGTGAAAGCAGACCTTGATCTTGTCTGCTGGCTATCTTTGCCTGGGTGGCTTGGATGCACCTGGTCGTGTTGATACGGGTAACAACTGCGAACTTAATTTGTACGTCCCACAGACATTGTTGTCGACCTAGTACACATTACACCCAGCAAGCAAGATGGGACCAAAGAAGGCTTTTACAACTCTGAAAGAAGAAGTCGAGGACCTAAAAATATTATTGAAATGTATGTCTTCTCATCTTGGATTAAGGGCAGACTGGACGCTACATTGACTCACTATTGCCCCCTGACGCACAATTGGTATTACATGACAGGACTGCTAACCAGCATGCTAATAATGTCAGTACATATCTCTACAGAGGTATCTTTGACATATAGTCAAAACTGCTACTTCTTAGTAAAGTCTGGTCAATTTCCAGTTTTGCTGGTCTGGTCGGGTGTGTGACCTGAAACCAGTTTGATTTCATGCAAGCTGTCTGAACTGGCATTTGTCTTTATGACACTTTCTGGCAAAGTAAAAAGTACCCAACATCAGCAACCTGTGCTATTGACGTCACAGCGCTGAATCCAACTTGTTTTGCATTTGTGATAAGTAATATGACAATGTGATCAACATATGATTATGTTTGTTTATAAACGGACTAACAGAGCTAGTGTCTGACAGGCCTCGAGCTGAGAGTGGGGCATGCTGTATTTGTTTACTGGAAGGTACGTGTGCTTTTTGGGGTGATGAGATGAGACATGGCAGTTAGTCTCTCGAAAAAAATAAAATGGCGCCAATATGGCAACATTTTGGATTTGAAGCCAATGAAAGCTGTGTCCTAACTGGCTGCGAGTGACAAGATGCACCACTCCTGAATTTTTGTCGGACACCCTGTTTCTATTTATTTCTGTCACTTGCTTTGAAAGCACAACAATGGGAGAGGAACAGGTGATTCGTGAAGTTAAAATGAGGAATCATCTAAACAATGTCTCCTTATTTCACTGCAAAACCCTAAATAAGGCAGAGGCTGGCTGGAGGGAGTTCACCAGGGAGCTGAAAGTTTCTGGTAAGCCAAATGATCATCCCTAATGACAAGCTAGGGTACTTGCTATTGGCTATTTTCCTGTTATTATCACAATATAAAATGTGTTTTCTGTATTAAAAAGTGCAAACATATAGATAGCAATTTCAAGCACACAGCTTATATTTAGGCTACATGGTCTGTTAACATGATGTTGCATGAGTGCATATTTAATCTTTAATATGGACAGAGAGCTCTGATGTTAGGCGATGCGACATGATAGTCAGACACCTATTTTCTAATGTTGGACACGGTGCCACTATGTTCAACTTGGAATCAGCTGCTGAGTCAAGTACGACACAGAGTTGTAAAATTCAGTATACCAGTCTGGTCAGGTGTTTGGCTTAATGTCAAAACCATCGGAATTTGTTTTTACAGCAGCTCAACTCTAAATGTTAGTAATTTTTTGGAAAGTTAGAAACTAAAATTCTGGCCATATCTTACATGTTGTAAAAGCAGGAAATAGCATTTACACTTTTTAACCTCATTGTGGAATGACTAAAAGTGTAAAACAAACCTGTCACAAACTTTGAAAATCTGAAAGTGAAAATGTCAAAGAATGTTTTTTAGGAGAGAAGATGTGAAATAAAAGAGGTGATGAAAGAGGCGAGGAGGAGGAGGGAAATTGAAACAGTGCATGAACAGTATAGCTTTGCTCAAGTCTAAAAAAAAAATGCAGCCAGTCCAAGAAAAGCACCAAATTACTCCTCCCTGAACCACAGCTGCAGCCCCGACTCAACAAACAGCTGACACAGTCAAGACTTTAGCTACTGGTTGAAAATGTGAGCTTCCTCATCAAGGCATCAATGTAAACATGAAGACCTCTCCCATAACCCCAGACTGCAGAAAAGTTAAATCACAAATTAAGTGAAATCAACAGTTTTTTCCCCGCTGGGTTTGAGCATTAACGTAAACAGTAACAGAAAAAGTGAAAAAGAAGAAGAGGAAAGAACGTATGAGGGAGGGAAAATTCAGGGAGAAAAGGAGCTGAGAATAAAGACAGGAGGGAAGAATGAAGAAGTGTAGGTGGTGAAATAAAGGAGCGGAGGAAGGAAAATGGAGGAAAGGGAGGAGGAAAAAATAAAGGACCTACAGAGAGAATGGGGAAAGGAATGAAAGTTTGGGTGGAATGAGTAAAAAGGAGGAGTAGAGGGAGGTCAGAGGAAAAAGAGGAATGGGGGGGATGAAGGGAGGAGGAGTGAAGGGGAGCAGGAGCCTTGGTGCAAAGTGTTGGGCTGACTGGATTTCCTGTCTCTCAGGTAGAACTACAGCAGCAACAATATAGTCAGTGTTAAAACAATTACCACCAGTGTTTTTGGGCCCATAAAACTTCAGCCAGGAGTCTATGTGTGTGTGTCTATGTGTGTGTGTGTCTATGTGTGTGTGTGTGTGTGTGTGTGTGTGTCAGTGAGTGAGTGAGTGAGTGAAAGTGAGAGTGAAAGAGAGATGGAAGGAGCGTTTCCACAGCCCAGTTGTCAGGAGAAAATGTTGGCATTGTAAGTTTCTGCAAACCATGGATATGTTACATTTTTATGTTTCATATGTAACATGAACATTTCTAAATGTACGTAGTTCTGATTACATGTATAAGAGCTGACTTCATCATTGGGGGGAGGAGGGGATGGTGGGCAGCATGACGGCTGCAAACAACAAAATGGGTTGTTTTTAGCAAGACATCTCAGCATTTCCAGCAGCGACTGTGGCACAAAAAAGATCACTTTATGCCAAAACATGATTTTTTTCCTCACATAACAAAGTTGTTTTTGTGTTTAAACATAACCACACATTTACCACAGCACTGTCGGTGTGTAAAGAAATGTCAAGTTTGAACATATCAACTACATAATAAGACACAAATGTTACAGATCTGTGGTTTGCAGAAACATACAATAACACTGGGCTGCATTTTCAACTGTTTTTAGGCACATTTTCAATTTGAGCAATAATACAACAAACACCTGGAAATACTGCAAACAAAGTTTAAATGCTTAGGGGAGGTGGAAAAGTCAGTGAATCAATAAAAGGTAAATGCAGTTTAAGTGCATGGGCACCAAAAGTGGGAGCTGCAGCACCTCCTGTTGACCACAAAGCAAAGTACAAGTCTAACCTGATCCTTTCACACTGATGTCGATTTGGTGCTGATACTAAAGGCGAGACAACTCTGTGCCCCCATTCCACAATTGTAGCTTTTATACAGAACAGCGAGGCAGAATAACAGTGTGACATTCCCACCTTGAACACGCAGTTCAAAAGTGGCTAGAGAGAAAGGCCAATAGAGAAACGGAGAGAGAGACAGGAAGTGAGTGAGCAGCAGAGAAAGTGAGAACAAGCCACCCCTGTCTCCCCTCGCCTTATACATTCCTGCTTTAGGAAAACATTAAAACTCATCTCGAGAGCTTTACGAAACATGGTGTTTGTCCTGGAAAAGGCTAGCTGATGCTGCTGAAAGGCCTGTTGACACCCAGCGGCGGGATTTAGTGTCTGAACAAACTGCCTATGAAGGAGTGAATCGCTCACTTGTGAACGCAGCTCTCTCTCTGCCATCAATCTCTACAGCGCATGTTAAACCGATCATTAGCACACATGGAGGGATGACGATGACATGTTTAACATCTTAGAGGTGTGTATGTACAAATATCACCTTCACACACCCTTCATCATTGATGACAGGATGGAGAAAGACATACAAACACACATTTGCTTTCCTGATGAAGAATATACAGAGTGTCTTTGCTGCTCACTGTAAATGCTCCTTAAAGGAGCTGAGCAGGAGTTTTGTATGTTTAAGCCCAAATGTCAATAATTTACAAAAATGTAAATGAAAACAGAATCCAATGACTTGCAAAACTTTTTTGACCTGTATTGAGTTAAATACAGTACGTAAGTAAAATGTTGTGAAAACTTGTGCTTCACAGAGGACAACTAGTAGTTCCGAACACTGTCAATCTTCATTGACATATAGCACATAGACAACAAACGCAAAAACTCAGTGGGAAAATACAGTAACACACAAATGACAATAACTAACATAAGCCTGAACAGCACAGACACAATAACAAAAAAAAAGACGTGTGTTATGGAACTGAAAACAGCAAACTTAACAGCCAACTACAAACCACTCACTCCAGCATGCTGGGAAATGTGGGTGTTGCTACAATATTCAATGTTCAAATTGATCAGCTTAATCGTTTTTTGTATTATACACACTGATTCTGAATTTGATGCCTGCAACACGTTCCAAAAAAAGTTGGGACAGAGGCAACAAAAGACTGGGGAAGTTGTGGGATGCTCAAAAACACAACTATTTTGACAATTCCACAGTTAACAAGTTAATTATTAACAGATTAAAGTATCATTATTGGGTATAAAGGGGCATCCTCTAATGGTTTAGGTGTTCACAAGCAGGGATGGTGAGCAAACAGTCCATACCTTATTCAAAGTCTGAATGTAAGGGACAAGGTTAAAAACGTACCTAAAATGGCCTTTGACCCCTCAGGCGGCACTGCATTAAAAACCAATATGATTGTACGAAGGATATTACGACAAGGGCTCGAGAACATTTTGGAAAACCATTGTCAGTTCGTCACTGCGTCTCTAAATGCAAGACCCAACCATGCAAAGCAAAAGACAAACATCAACAACATGCACAAAAGCTGCCGACTTCTCTGGGCCCAAGCTCACCTGAGATGGACTGACAGAAAGTGGAAAAGTGTGCTGTGGTCTGACGAGTCTACATTTCAAATTGTTTTTGGAAATCATGGACACCATGTCCATCAAGATTGTTACCAGTGCAAAGCTTAAAGCCAGCATCTGTGATGGTATGGAGGTGTGTTAGTGCCCATGGCATAACTTGGACATCTATGAAGGCTCCATTAATGCTGAAAGGTACATACAGGTTTTGGAGCAACATATGCTGCCATCCAGACGATGACTTTTACAGGGACATCCCTGATTATTCCAGCAACACAATGAGACACATTCTGCACGTGTTACAACAGTGTGGCTTCATAGAAAAAGAGTTCAGGCACTAGACTGGCCTGCCTGCAGTCCAGACCTGATTCCCTTTGAACATGTGAAGCCCATTATGAAATGCAAAATAGAGTAATAGAGTCCTGGGACTGCTGAGCAACTAAAGGGCCATTCCTGTTTTTCACATCAGCCAACATAGTTAGGAACCCCTCCATAACATAAGTGTTGAAGAAACATAGCTTTTTTAATGTGAAAATGCTTTATTCAGTGTTTTTACCAGTTTAAATCACAGGTCAGTTTGTTTTGGAGAAGAAGAGACCTCTGTGGATAATTCAGCTCCTGGTAAAAACCTCCTGTACATCTAGACACTAAGTTATCAGAGGAAAAAGGGAGCACACATTAGCAGGTGCTGGGCAAGTGGGTCGTCTGCGACGAGATGAATGGCATTGGAGAAACATTGATTTGTAACATGAAACTGCTTTATCAGTTTAAATCACCTAGTCTGTTTGTTTTGAAGAAGAAGAGACCTCTGCGGACAGTTTGACTCCCAGTAAAAACCTCCTGAACACTTAAGGAATTCTAACCGCAAGAATTTTTAGATGGTTGCAATCTGCCTGCAACGCTCACTGCTAGATGCCACTAACTCCCACACAATCTCACACACTGAACCTTTAAGAAAGGAAACATTTATTTTAAGTATTGTATGCCTTTATTAGCAGCAAATTTGCCAGAATAAATGTTGGCACATTTGTATGTTTCATACGTAACAGATATCTTGAAACTTTACACCTCATTTTTCAACTTCATGTTGTGACAACACTGTGGTTAACGTATGGTTAGGTTTAGACACAAAAACCACTTGTTTATGGTTAGAAAAACATCATGTTTGGTGGTTTTGTCCCACAAACATAGCTGGAATGTCCTGACAGCTCGTTAAAAAAAATACCCACTTTTGTTGTTTGTTGATCTCAAACAGTGGTCTGCTACTTTCTGCTTGCCAGCTGTCTGACCTGGGTCTCACACTGTCACGTTACTACATGTAATCTGAACTGTGTACAGTAGCAATCCTTAACTTTTGGGGACCCCAGGCAAAGAAGACCATCAAGGCCCTGTCCTAATGGTATCCAGCTTTCATGCAGTATGTGGAAGAGGCCCCCCTTCTGGGGTTTTGGGGAAAGTGGCAGAGCACTGTACAGTGCCTTTACGGGAGGACAAAATGGTCTTGGGGTCTTGGGTCTTGTTCACGAGCATCAGCAGTGATGGGTGTGTTGCGCAAGATGGTTGTGATGAAGAGAGAGCAAGATGGCAAAGTTCTTGTTTACCAGTCCATCGACGTCCCAACCCTCACCTATGGTCATGAGCTTTGGGTAGTGACCGAAAGAATGAGACCGCCAATATAAGCAGCCAAAATGAGTTTCATGCATAGGGTGGCTGGACTCAGCCTCACAGATAGGGTGAGGAGCTCAGATATCCGGAGGGAGCTCGGAATAGAGCCGCTGCTCCTTCGCGTCAAAAGGGGCCAGGTGAGGTAGTTCGGGCATGTGATCAGGATGCCTCCTGGATGCCTCTTGTTAGAGGTTTTGCCAGACATGTCCAACTGGTAAAAGGCCGACCCAGAACAAGCTGGAGGGATTATATATCTCATCTGGCCTGGAAACGCCTCAGGATCCCAGAGGAGGAGCTGGAAAGCGTTGCTGGAGAGAGGGACGTCTAGAGTACCTTGCTCAGTCTGTCGCCCCCGTGACCCGGCACCAGATAAGCGGATGGAAATGGATGAATGGATAGTTTTTGTAATGGATCTACATTTTTTATTAGCCTGTGTTACCACTGCTATATTCTATTTAGAGTTCATGATGCTTCTCTGATAGTTTCTAACTTTAGTGACCGTATATATTTCAGCATACTTCTACATGTACTCACTGTGTAGCTGTGATATTTGTTTAGGATGCTGTTAAAATATATTATAGGATTACTGGGGCTCTTTTTCATAAGTGTTCTCACTTTCTCTCTCTCTCACACACACACACACCTGTGTGTTTCCCCTGAGTAGCAGGTTAAATATTTGCTTGGCAGTAATGTGTGTGTGTTTATGGTTTGGTCTTGCTGGCAGATGATACCCTGGCATCCTCCAGGGAGCGTGAAAACACACGCACACACACACACGCACACGCGCACGCACACGCACACACACACACACACACACATCTTTGTAAATCGAGCATGAGGATTAATCTCTTCAGGCTGAAAATCAATATTCTCTTTGAAACCATGAGAATAGCCAAAATAATATCGAGCAGCTCTGGTTGTGTTGTAAAGTGTTGTCAGATCTGTTCGGTTTAATAAAACTAACTCCAAGTCAGAGTTGATAAAACCTGGCAATTTGGATTCACTGTGGTGTAGCAGCCAGTGGTCCCTGAGTAGAAAAGCAATAACCTAGATTAAAAAATCAACAATACACTCACTTTTTTCAGGTTACAAGATTGTTTTTGTTATCCAGACTGTGTAAAACTGAAAGGAGTGTAAAACTGAGAGGTGTGGGCTGGTGCCATTTTCCTCCTTCAGGGATGGAGCTTGGTGTAAAGAGGCCGATTTTGGTTTGAACTGCATTCCTGTTGAAAACTTGATCTTTTTCAGATACTCGGCTTGTTTTTTAACTTTATATAGCACAACTGTTGACCTGTAACTTTTGTTTCAAGCTTTAGATAAAAGACTCACACCTTTAACAGTCCCTAACTTTTTAGAAGAAACAACACATTTTACAAAGTGTTCATTGAAAATCTAAAAATATAACACAGATATTCTCTGTAAAAGCTGAATACATCTAAGTAAGCTGAATCTTACAGCAGCCTGTCAGTGGCAAATAAGTCTAAATAAAAGCTATATAAATAATGTCAGAGCAAAAAGCTAAGGGACTGTAGTTACCTATGAGACAGCAGGAGTGGTGCGAAATGGGGGAGGCACTTCAGATTATTTTTAAGCACTGCGGAGGGACTTATGTTTTTTATTTGGCTTAGGGGAGGGACTTTCAACTTAAAACTGTTGTATTTTGTATTTATTCTAAACACCATCTGAAGCCATTAAACTGCAAGAGGATTTGAGAAGGCATGTGCTCTTTAAAAGTCACCAAAAATATACTATTTATCAAAGCCAGAAACTGTGAAAAATAAATTCTCATCAGACCTTCAAATTTCCAACAGTCATTGAAAATCTGAGTTTATATTTGTGGAGTTTCGTGAAAATCACTGTCCTCTTTTAATATGTCACCAAAAAGAAGCCGTTTCACCAGCTCCATTGACAAACATTAAACTCTGTGCTCCTGTATGCATGACAAACACTTTTTTCAACTTTAGAATATAACTTTGATCAAAAAATGTCCACTGTGCCAAATCACTCATATTTTGCTGCTGCCACTGGTGTGTATACAGTTTACTTGGGAAAACGGTCGTTATATGCACACATATCAAATTTAGTTTGTTTTGTGTGTGGCCATCATGCGCCCTTTCTGCTGAAGTGTGCACACAGCTTGTGTGATGATACGATTTGTAAGGATTTGCATTTTGTTTAAAAAAATTAGCTATTTGTTTTGGCGATAACTCTTACTACTGTGCTGCTTGCTCGTTGCATTGGCTCCATATTTGGTGTGAGTATAAAAATATATATATTTAGGCCTATTTATGGTGGAGGCAGGGTCATGCACTTCCCCCAGTCACTCTGGGAGTGCTCTGATAGGTAAAGAACAGTCTTACAGTGGCCTACATCAGTGGCAAATAAATCTAATTAACAATTAAAGAAATGAATAATGTCAGAGCTAAAAGCTAATAGTTAAAAAAAACAATATATCAAAAAAATTGGATCTACCCATCAATTGTTTTAAAACTATTTTAACAAAATTAGCTTATTAGAAAATTACAGGCCTGTAACCTTTACAGGAGGAGCCACTTCTATGCTATATTGTGTTTAATATATCTTTGATAAATGCATGCTTGGAAAATGGATTTACATTTGTCAGCTTGACAAACTGATGAAACCTCAGAATGTAGATGAACCAAGTCTGTGTAGTGGGTTTTAGTGTGGATACTACACCAGCATAGATTTATTGAGTATAGTCCTGAAGCAGAGCAGATCTCAGACCAGTTTGCAGACATGAACTCAACTGAAGTTGGACAGGGTTAGTAAACAGATGTCAGGTCTTACCGCTGTTCGGTCGGTCTGAACCGACTCCGAGAGCAGGAAGACGAGCAGCGCGCGGCAGGTAAAGGTGAGCGCGAGCATCATTCCTGCCACAGAGGTCCAGAGGAGGAGCGGCCGCGCGCCCTGAGCTCCCTGTTGTTGTTCCCAAGTTTCAAAGCGCCGCAGTGCGCGCGGAGCGGCCACAGCCAGTATGTAGTGGGTGATTATGATGAGGATGAAGAAGAGAAGAAAGGGTTTAAACAAAAACCTGGTCACGTCACGACTTCGGCGTCACTTCTTCGGGTATCACCGAGCTGCTCATGTTGTTGTTAGTGGTCTCGAGCTGCTCCAAGGTTGCACACCAGCGCGCGTAAAAGCAGGTCGGTGATGCGTGCGCAGATCAGACCTTCTCCTCTCCAGAAGGTACTGCCCATTTCCGTTCCTCGTGCCTAAAGCCAGTACATACAATCCCTTCCGTGACAGTAGCAGGTTTACTGCTCACAGTGGTCCACTCCACTCATTGTTTCTCAGTTTTATTTATATTTGCTCAGATGAACCTTGTGCTGTCTGCACGCTCTGAAACACAGGCTCAGGTTTCCTGACAGCGCGTGCACCTTTTGGGTACAGTAAAAGTAAAAACACTTCTGGAAAGTCCAAACTGAACCAAAGGTTGAAAGGCTGAAGGCTGAGGCCTAAATGTAAAATGAATTATGTTACTGTAATGACTGAGGACATGTAAGGAAATATATGAAACAGGCATCTGTTACTGTATGATTGCGTACAAAGTGTTGGGCATTAGAAAAATATGATAAAATAACATCAGACCTTCAAGACTGCATTACTATAAGCCCATTTAAGATATTTGATATTAGGTCTCCTGTTTTTACATTTGGAAAGGATATGCAAAGTGAATCCAAACTTCTCACAGGATTATTGTGTTTTGTTCAGCAGCCTTTAGGGACTGTTCTTAATGTATCAGAAGCTGGGGGTGGCTGGGGTACACTTCACAGAATATGGGTGCATGACAACCACACACAAATCCAACAACATTTAACAAACCTACACATCACACACTCATGCACACAAACCACAGCGCACACACAGCCATTAGCAACATGTGCATAACGACAATTTCCCCACATAAAATGTACCAGACAGTGGCAGCACCGCCAGCCAGAATAATATCAGTAAGCATGGCAGATGTATCCTTTGATGTTTGAGTTAAAAGCTTAAATTGAAATCCTGGAGTTGGAAAAAAACATTGGTTTTTCACTATTATTGTGCATTATGAAGCACAAAATTTAATGTTTAGATTTTTTTTTTTTTTAGAATTTATATAGAAATTTGAAATGAGACGTAGAATAAAGTGACAGACAAGAAAAAAGACATGAGGACGAGCATCAGTATTTTGTAAGGAAACTTTTATGTGTGCTTTGTGAAACTCACTTATCATTAGAGACAGAAGGCGTTGCAGTTTCCAGTACAGCAGATAAGGTTTGATATTAAAGAGTACAAAAAGAGGAAAATCACAATTCCAGAGTTCATTTCTCTCCAACCTCGCAGGGAAAAAAAGAGAAAGGAAAAAAAAAGAAACAAGCTTTTGGTCCAAGTCTTTTCTTCTCAGTTTCTTCCCTGTCTGTCCCTCCCTCCATCGCCCCCTCCTCTCCCCCGTAACAGCCAACAAACACTGGAGAAATCTGTAATCCTCTGTTTAATTTCGACAGGGGACGTTCTCAGAAAGGGCCTGATGGATGCCCACGACTTTCCCCAGATATTCAACACATTATGATTGCATAGTTTTTATTACATAACAATTTCCTTTTTTTTTTAATAGTTTTTATTTGCACATAATGGAATGTTTACATACAGACCCCCTCCCCGATCTTTCCCCTCCCTCTTTCCTTGCAGTAAATTTTCTTTCCCTTTTCTTCAGAGACGAATGAGGGGATGGGCGAGTGAAGGGGGAGGACGCGGGAGAGTGAGTTAGGGAGAGAGTAAGACAGAGAGAGAGGGACAGGGCTGTAGCCACCAATAAGCATGTTATTTTATTATTTCCACCACTTTTCCAAAAGTCACAGGGGGAGCTCTAAAAATCCAGAAAGTGCGAGAGACCTTCATTCAGCCAATCAGATGCATCTATGACATGACATGTATATATTTCTGTGTGTATATAAAACTGGACTAACTTTGACTACTACAATCCTGCCTTTCATATAAATGTATAGTATTTGTATTTAAATAAGCACCTGTAGCCCACCCCAGGAGGAGAATAGTTTCACAGAAGCAAATATTTGTGGATAATTATGGTGTTGCCTGTCGTGGGATTTATACAGGAGAAGGTCTTTAGGTACACAAGCCTCAACTTCATGGCTACCAACCATATTTTCCTTTGAGAAAAGAAAAAAACCCTGAAGAAAAGACTTCTGGAAGCTCAAACCTATCCACTAGTGAAACTGCTCTCTCTGTGTTGCTATCATTGGCTTTTATTTTTCCGTGTTTTATCTTTTTATTTTTTTATTTTTTTTTAAATAAATGTCACTCTATTTTGCCCTACTGGAAAGCCTGCGATCGATTATTCTCAACAAGTGGGACTGTGTGTCATTCTTTGCACTGAAAAAAATAAGTATGTACAGCGCTGAGCCCCGCCCTTCCCCCCAGCACCGGCCACCATCCCCACCCGACGCCCCCTACCACCACCCACCTGCTCCAGAAAATGAACAAAAAGAAATAAACAAAGACAGGAGGAGGAAAAGAGCTGAGGTTAGACAGGTCACCTTATCCAGCAACATGGGAATTATGGGTAAATATGTAATTTTATCTCTTGTTGGTCAACACCCCCCCCCGCAGCATATATCTCTCTAGGATCTAATACACAAACCTCGCCAGTCGCCACATCAAACCCCCCCACCCCGCCCCCCTCCCATCCCCCGCCTTACGCCCTGAACCCCCTGGCAAGAAGAAAGAAATTATAATAAAATAAACAAAAATTAGCATAAGTATCAGATTAGCTTGTGCCCTCCCTCCCCCAGTCCCTCCCCAGTTTGACCCCACAAAGGCAGAGAGGGTGAAGCTAAGGACCCGCACTACAGAGCAACTGTCCCCCAGCTGCCCCTGGATATGCCTGCTCATATAAACCTTTATGACAAATTGATCCAGTTACAACATGAACGCAGCTGAAAAACATTCGACAGAGGCCAAACCTAACTACGGTTCAATCAACAAGCTCAGAGTCTTAAAACTTTCTGATGATTTTGAAACCGGCACACACAGGGGCACCTCACAACCACCACTCAAATTCTTCCAAACGCTTGATTCCTGGCGTCTTCCCTACGCACAGAGTAACTCTCTACCTCCCTCCTCTCTTCCTTCTCTCCCTCCCTCCTTCCCTCCCTTGTTTGTCCAGCCCTCCTCTTCCTCTTGCCTCCTCTACAGGTCGCTCTCTCCGTACAGAGCGGTGGAGAAGGACATGTAGTCGAGAGCTCCGGGGGCGGCGTCTGGTCCCGTGTAGGGTGCCATGCGGGCGATGCAGTACTCCGCCTGGTCAGGGGGGAGCTCCCTCCTCAGCTCTTCGGCCGTGATGAAATTCTGATGGACACAGAGAGGGAGGTACAGTGAGCAAAATGTACATTGTGGCTCACCTGCAAAAAGCTGGTGCACAAAGGTACACCTGCCAAGAACAGCTGATATGCATTTAACATATTAACTGCTGTATCAAATGTGTAATGCAACATAACTCTTACACTATAGATCATGTTGGTCACTCAAGTTGGCAACTCACACCAAAATAATCTAGATTAATACACAGCACTGCAGGTAAGAGTAAATATATGCATTTTTGATTTTGGGGTGAACTGCCCCTATAAATATGAATCGAATTACAAAACAAACAGAATTATTTCACCTTTACAGTAAAGAATGAGAAAACTAAGACATAATACAAAATAATACATAATTATAAAACACACACATCACTGTTTGTATGCACACACACTCACACACACACACACTCACCTTATCAGCGGCCAGGATCTTGAAGGAGGCGATGACCTGGTCTGCGGTGTCTGTGTCGGTCGTTTCCCTGGACATGAAGTCAATGAAGGCCTGGAAGGTGACGGCACCGCTGCCGTTGGGGTCCACTATGCCCATGATGCGAGCGAACTCACTGTCGCCCTGGCAACCGAGAAGCAACAGGTTAACCCGGGGGAGACAGGACTTGGTTCTCAGACGCTGACACACAGACTGAATGTGACGTACAGCAGTTTAAGTGTGTAAAACATCAGGACCACCATGAATTAGACTGAGCCGGTTAGCAGATGTTTAAGTTGTGATCGTGGTCCCAATATTTTATATTTCACACTCTGACACATGCATATACATACATAACATGATCACTGGTTAATATCAATGGGAAACACACACAGATGAGGGCACAGAGGACAATTAAGAATAATTTCAATGGTCCATATGAAAAAAGACATTTTGATTCAGTCAGCAGTCTATCACAAACTAGGGCAGAAGTGCACAAGTACAAAAGCGACACAGATGTGACAAAATGAGACAAGCAGCAAGAGGATCAAGGAGAGAGAGAGAGCAGAGTGTCTGCAGGTGTCAACTCAGATTTAAGACATTACACTTACTTACACCAAATGATATTTAAACTTTAAACTACTAGTACATCTTAAAAACATGGATAGGACTGGGTATGGTATCAACATTTTTGATATGTAACTTTAAAGAACATAAAAAACTATGCTGCTCTTCAACCAAAAAACTTCTCAAATGCATCATATGTGATCCCAGCCCTAAACGTGAATTGGTCAGTTTCTCACTGGACAATAAGCATGAAGGGACAAAAACATCTTTAACTGCATCCAGTACATAGTGTTAAAGCTCTGCCTCATGCAAGGTCATCTGGGGCTTTGAATTTAACAAACTAAATGGAATCAGGATATTGTTGGACCTGCAGACACCCTGAGAGAGTCATGCCAGCAGCAGTACCAGGCTGTTTCCTGTTGAAATGAGTAGAGCCCGGAAATCATCTGAGACCATCTGTCCTGACCGCTTCTGTGGGCCGCCACAGCACAGCAAAGGCCGGGGAGGAGGAGAGAGGAGGACGGAGGGCGAGTTGACAGGGGGGGAACCAGGGAGAGACAAGTGGCAGGGAGAAGGAGGAGGAATGAGAGGATGAAAAGGAAAGCAGAGGGAAGGAGTGAAGAACAGAAACAGAGATATCAAAATGTAGAGACAGTGAGTAATGTTTGGAGGGAACGAAAAAAGATAAAAAGCACAAACAGTTACCAACGAAAGTAAAACCTGATAGACAGACTGATAGACAGACAGACAAACGAGTGGCGGGGTCTGTTCAGAGAGTGTGAGAGGGAGACTGGTCGAGCTGAAGCAGCACAAAGCAACAGAGACCCCCGGTGGACAAACAGGGACGCAGCAGCTCTCTGCCCTCCATGCTGACGGACTGACACCTGTCTGAACCCAAAGCTTATCAAGAGCCTCAGAGCAGGAGTGCCAGCTGATCACTGACCAGTTCTTACAACAAATGGCCTCAGAGTGACATTCATCATATTAATATAGGAACAATCCCTAATTTAAATACAGCAGAAAATGGTGATTATTTAAGAGAGTAATGGCAGCTGTGCATGTAAACATATTGAGATATAATCAGTGTTCTTGTGTTTTTATTTTGGTAAAATGGAGATTTCTTTTTAAAAATTTTATTTAATCTGAAAATTTGTAACCCAATTTTATCTATAATCCAGATGTTTTGTATTTGCTGTGTTCAGAAATCTCAATAACAGAGATTAGTCTTTTAAATTCAGCGTATGTGTACTACTATAATTAAGTCCTATACAAACTGCAGTTTTAAAAGGGATATTTTATGCAATTAAATTATTGTAATTATTGTGCAGATAAGTGAATTAATTCAACAAATACTGATTACACCTCCTCAAAACACCTTCATGAACATGTTTTTTTTAAATGGCGAAAACTAGATCTAGATATTAACACTAAAATCACGAGAAATGTTTGTGAAGACAGGGGTCATAGAACCTTTGTCATCCAGATTAGTGCTAAATAATTTGTAAAATATTAAACTGATAGAAAATAAATCAACAATGTTAGTAACTGATTCATCATTGAAAGCAACTATGTGTTAAAAAAAGTCTGACATTTAGCACCCCACAGTGAAGAAACAGACATTGTTGCAGTGCTTAAAGACATTTTATCCATAATTAATTTAAGAGATTAATTAAAAAACCTGAAAATAATCAATAGCTTTAGCACTAACTCGGATATGAATGTGACTGGCAGTGATCTCCGCTCGGCTCTCCTGCTCACAGGCCTGACAAACACCAACTCTTTCCCTCCATCCCGTCCTGGAGCTCCTACCTGCTTGTCGTTCTCCACATCGTAGCCCAGACTGATCAAACAGGCCTTGAACTCCTCGGCCTGCAGGGCCCCGCTGTGGTCCTGAGATCGGCCAAACACCCAATGACAGAGCGCCAAACATCATGAGGATGAACCAATCGCAACACAGGGATGGTGGTGGATGGTGACCATGCGATCCACAGCATGCAAGGAGGAGATGAGGACATGGCGGATGGAGGGACAGACAGACAGACAGACAGACAGACAGACATGGATGTTTAGACAATGTCAACACACACAGGCAGCCATGACGGACCCATGACGACTCAGAATCTGTCACTTTTCCAGCACATCTTGTGTTATTTATGAAAATTAATTTGTATTCACAGAGACATTAAAGTAAAAGTAAACATTAAGAGTAACATTAAATATTCACTATGCAAACACTAAAAGACTTTCTGATTAAAAATACAGCAGGATAATATAAACATGTTATTTAGCTCCACATGCACATTCCTAAAAATAGAAAATTTCAGTTACCAACTATCTCAGCACACATGAAGAAGAAATCAGCATGTCCACTGTTTTAAGAGGTTAATATTGTAACAAAGCCTTTCCTCATGCGCAGTGATTCTAAGATATTCAAAGGTTCTACTGTCGTGCTGTAAAAGAACACAAGATGTGTTGTGTGCCAGGAAACACTGACGTGATGTGATGGTGAGTGAGCAAAGGAATGGGTGGCAGAGTCCTGCAGTGTCAGACAGTAACATGAGTCAACTACACACACATAGAGGTGTGAGATGGTGAATGATGTTGGTGTCATTCTCATCCTCATGAGTTTCAACAATGACCACAGCACACAGAAGTCTGGTGACACATTGTGCTTTTTACACCCAAATAAAGAGTATCTTCAGTATTTCTCAACCTGAGCCCTATTTTCCTGTTGTCTTTATTTTCTGGATCTGTGACAGGAGGCGTTTCAGCTTACATATAAGCCAGTCACCAACAGCACCTGTACGCAGTGATATACTGTCTTCTCTGCTCTGCCAACACCTGAACACAACTTCTTCCCAACATGTGCTCGCCTGTGTAAAACATCTGGATGAATACTAACACGCCTGGATCCTCTCTCACCCCCTTGTGAGGTCTAAACATTCATTCAGTCATGTTAAAGTCAGTCAGTCAAGTCAGCCACTTTAACACTGTGACAGAATGAGTACAAAAAGCACCAAACAAGTGTAAGAAATAAGCCGTGGCCCCTAGGCTCGGGCCCCTGACCTTGTCAAAGTGGTTGAAGGAGGCGCGGTACTCATAAAGCTGCTCTTGGCTGATGCCTTTGGCGTCACGTGTCAGGATCTGGTTCTCAACCTCGTTGATGGTTCTGGCGATGGTGGTGAGCAGCTGCTCCCAACCCACACGGAGGTGCTGCAGAGAGAGGGGAAGGATAAAGACATAAGATGAGAGGTGTGAGAGAAAACATGGTATACACCGTCTTTCAGTGTTGTGCTCTTTTCACTTGATATGGGGCAGTGGAACAGAGGTTGTTTTATAAAAACACACAGCTTTTACCAAGAGTGTAAAGAGCAAGACTGAAATGATTGAACAGATTCATTCATGAAGGTTTTAGATATGTGTGTGTGTGTGTGTGTGTGTGTTACCTCCATTGTGTAGGAAGTATATTGGTTGTCAAAGATGAGGGCCTCCTGGATGAGCTGATGGTATCCCTCCAGTGTATTAATCTCAGGCATGTAAGACATGATGTTCTGCTGGTACTCCTTCAGGCTGGTGAGCTGGTCCTCCAGAGTGCCGTTCATTTCAATGGATATCCTGCCAATTTCCTGAAAACACACAATGTGCACTAACCTGTTAATCCTACAAATGTACAGTTTATAGATTTCTGAACCAATATCCGCCATCACTATCGCAAGTGGCACAGTGTGAAATCTTTAGAAAACACTCAGAAGTAAACTTTGACACAGCAGAGTCCATCCAGCAAAGGATCTATCTATCTCTTTCTGTAGTTAGTATGCATGATAAGACCTCACTCTGTGACTTTAGAGAAGATGGATGCATTTTCTGATTTTAAAAAAGTGCTCACAGGTGCGTTTGTGGCTGGGACATGGTACTACAACTCAAATGGTAAAATACTGCTAATAATAAAAAGAAAGTGCTCTGAGGCTGCTTGACTGTGATCTGAATCCTTAGTGAAGATTTTTTATTCGCAGCTCCTGTACTGTGCTGCTCAGTGCTCTTGGTCTACTTGTGTTGTCATTAGTAGTTGCAAGTGAAGCAGTATGTGTGCAGCATGCCAAATCCAAAAACTAGTGATCATGAACAAACATAGTGAGTAAATAAAGAATATGAATAAGCAAATTAGAAACCCCGCCCAAACAAGTTTACCTGTCGAAAACTGTGAAACTGACTTCCAAACTGTTAGTGAGGTTATGAGTATCCACTGAACCCTGTCGACTCTTTGCTCTATGAGCTCACTGTTGTACAATGTTGGCCTGAAAACTGTGACAAACTACACACAGCTGTGTGAGGATGAACTGCTTCAACACAATGGTGAGCACTCGGACCGACTGCGTGGGCTAATCCATTACCTCCATTTTGGCCTGTATATAGGCGCCGACTGTGTTGGCCTGAGTAGCGAACTTGGCTCTCAGAGTGTCGTTGGAATTCTGCTTGTTGAGCTCATCCTGCAGGGCGTTATCACGCTGCGGCACCATGTCCATCGCCTGCAAACACACATACACACACACACACACACATTGGAAACTCTCAGAGCTTTAACAGAAAGCACCTGTAGGTGCATCTTCACAGAGAGAACAGCAGAACATCTATCAATCTTCGGGCGTCCAGAGACTGACTCAGATTGTGGACAGTGCAACCTGCTGTTTTATAGCAACAAAGAAGAATTGATATCTGTGGAAACAGCTGTTTTATCCAGGTGTGAAACTATTTTAAAGATCATCAATAAATAACATGACTCGCCGATACCCAATCCAGTATTTTTGACAGTATCTGATACTTGTATCAGTATCAGAACAACTCTATCAAAAACCATTAGTAACAGCCAGACAAAAAAGAATTAAGAGGCATAAGAATTAACAGGAAGTAGAGGCTGCAGTCTACCTTCTCCCATTTGCTGTCGATGCTCTCAGGTGTGATGGTGGTGTAGGGGTTTCCTCCACTCAGCTTGATGCCGTTGCTATGGGCGATCTTCTGCACCTCGGCCTGGATGGACTGGATGGCCTCTCGCTCTTTGTTGGCCTCTGCCAGGGTGGACTTGAACTGCTCATGGGCTGTGATGAGACCCTGAGGGAGGAAACAAACATGTCTGGTTTCAGGAACAGACAACAGACAGCGACTAGAACAAAAATCAATCAAATGCCAGATGTGGTTTAAACCTCTTTACTAACTAAATGTTAACACTTGCTCCCAGTACTGTTTAATTCAAATAACTATGTAAATCCTCAAATTTTAGCCTGTCTCTTGTGTGGCATCTCTCTGGTCCACACTCCCACACTGTCCAGTTTCCAGGTACCTGGATCTCCTCAATATTGTGGACGATGAACATGTCCTGCAGGTCCTCCATCGCTCCCTCCATCCAGTTGTTGAAGGGCGCCGCTCTCTTGGCGTACTCCAGGTAAAGCTCGTCTATTGACTCCAGCTGCTTCTCTGTCCTCTGTTGGTGAGACAACAGAAGAGGAAGAATTTAGATGTGTGGATATCAATTATTAACACAGCTGTAAATACTTTATTAGCCCTAAGGACTGAGTATCTGTACTTGATACAATGATGGCGTTTTGATACACTACTTTGAGAAATATGACAATGTTTTTAACCGACTCCTTCTTTATATTTGACAAAACCAAATGACTGGACAAATTTATATTATATTTATAATTTTTTGTCAACCCCAGCTTCTGTACAAGAATTTTGGCAAAATAAAATGGCTTAATACAGTGATATAAATCACGACCTGAGCTCTGTTGCACCAGGCTTTTGTGAAATCGCACACTGATTCGTACCTCCAGTGACTCTTTGCGGCTCTGGGTGAGGGCTCCCAGGACGTCCCACTGATCACAGATCTTCTGACAGCGAGCGTTGACACTGGCTGAGTCGTAGTAATCCAGTTCGCTGGAAACACACAGAGTTTATGGCATTAGCAGATATTTCATTTACACACAGATACATTATTCAGTTGATTTTTCCTCTTAATATTATTTTTCTCTACACAGCAGTTTATCACTCCACACTTCTTCTTCTCTCCTTACTTGAGTTCCTGTGCGATGGCGGCGATCTGCTCCACTCTGTCCTGATGGGCTGCCAGGTCGCTCTCAAAGGCCTCGTGTTTCCGTAGCAACGCCTTCACTTCTGACAGGGTGGAGGTCTCATAGTCTTTCTGGGTCAGCATGGCCTCCTTACCTGCATGCACATACATTTCATTTATGAGTTTATCCTACAGTACAAGTCTCTGAAAATGCTGCAATACACTCAGAAACACTGTCAAATTTGTGCATCATTTCCTCTCCGTACGAGGAAGACCGCCAGGTTAAATAAAGATCACAGCTGTATTTTAAAGAGGCAACAGATAGGATTCGTTATTTTTTTTAGCTTGGCGCCACCTAGCGTCAGCAGTGTTGCTTGCACTATCGCAAAGACCAAATTGACCGTGGGGATCAGAGATAATCAATAAAATGTAGGCTGTAAAGCCACCAGTATACCTCTATGTATATGTAGAATGAGAAGGTGTGTGGACACTCTACTAAGTAAATGAGTAAAGAGACCGAGCAACAATTATCAGATTTATCTAAAGAAAAAAACAAATAGTAATGCAAATAATTATACCAGAATGCACAGTACCAGTACAAACAACAGTAGACACGTAAGGGATAATATATAGTGAGCCGGTGACTGTTGAAAAATAACTCCCGACAGGGGAATGGAACCCCGATGCACAGCGGAGTTATTTTTTCAACAGTCACCAGCTCACTATACATTATCCCGCTTAGAACATGGCTTACTACTAAAAGATTCAAATGTTACAACTGGCATCAGTATTATTAAACTGCTGGCAGAGTGTATTGACAGAGGAGAGGCGTTCACCAAACAAACGGGAGCGGAGGAGAGGATTTTACTCCACTTCTCCCGGTCAGAGAGGCTGCGTGCCCAGTAGCTGCGGTGGCGGCGGCGGCGGCGGAGGGGTGTGGGTAATCACTGTCCGAGGGCTGCCGTAGAATGGCAACGAGGATGTCAGCCGTCCAACACTCGCTACCCAGTCTCTGGTTGCGGCGATATGCGATGCTGGCCAGCTAGGACTTAACCAGCAGCCAGTACAGTACAGTCTTCTCTCGTCTAGCTAACATTTAGCCGTGTTACTTACTGATCCATTAGAAAGAAAGCTAGCTGGACATCGGTTCTGAAGCCTCTTTGGTCACAGAGCTCCCTCCATCTCTTGAACGCCTGACTGAGGTTTACTCTTGTTTTTCCTCTTTTATCACTCTCCTTTTTGTGGATCCTCGCCTCCTCAGACAGAGGAGCTCGTTTTCTTTTGGGAGGCCGTTTTTCACTTGTTTCCAAACTTTGTCCGTCTGCCATTGTGCTCCTGACTCAACTATCTCATGCCCCGGCCAGTTCCTCATAAGGACCAGCTCCAGTCCTTGATTGGCTGACCAACCAGTTTGGCAATACATGACGCATTTCCTGCCGTAAAGCAGATGTTTTCCGCGAAAATTCGTCCCCGTGGCAGAAGCTTATTGCAAAGATTGCAAAGCCATTAAGTTACCTATAAACGCTGATAGTCTGATTTTACTGTGTATACTACCCTGTGCAACCCACATTATTTTCATAATGATATATATAGGCAAAAATGCTGTCTGTTGCTTCTTTAAATTTGATTGAATAACTTCACTTCAACAAAAAGTGCTGTTGGATGAAGAAGAGAAAAAAAATCAGCAGGATTTTTAATTTTGAAACTGAGGCAAGATTTTTGAAAAAAAAGAAGAAGATCCAAACTGATCCCAGAGAGGCGACTCAACACAGCATAGAGTTTGTACATCCAGTGTGAATATGTGTGTGATAAGCCCTTTACTAACCATCTGTCCAGGATTCATGGATGGCAGCCTTCTGGTGGAACTTCTCGGCCAAATGTTCCAGTCTCTCCAGACGTCTGATCTCACTGAGAATCCACTCCTCGTAGCCTTTTTCTGCTCCTTCCAGAGTGTGCCACGCTCCATTGATATCCTGAGACCAAACAGCAGGAGTTACTGATATAAATCCCTCACTGCAAAGTACAGCACAGCACCTGTTTCTGTGCCTGTGTAGTTCACATATAGCAGAATAACCATCGACCATTCCAATATGTACAGGAAAGTATGAATGAAATGGTGTGAAACTCGACAGAGTATTCTGCTGTAATATTTGGAGGAACTGAACTTTTGTTGTTCACTGTATGATGGTAAAAAGCAACTTTCTGAATCAATGTCATGTTGTTAAAATGTACCAAAGAATGGTTCCTACGGCGTTATGCGATTTAGATTTAAGACCTTTTTTAATGAATTTCAAATTGGATTTTTAAACAGAAATGAGCTGCATAAATGACGATTGTATACATACAGACACCATGCGTCCTTCTGATGGCATGAAGGCGGGTCTGTTGCTGAGTCTCAGTTTAGTCTGCAGAGTGTTGAAGCTGATCTCCAGCTGGCATTTCTCTTGGACCTGAAACAGGAAGTGAAGTCGGCCCACAGCGTTAGTGAACACATTCAGCAGAGGAAACAAAAAACTCTTAAAATGACAGAATGGAGTGGATATAAAAACACTGAATGTACTGTCAGGACATCCATACTCAGCTGGCTCAGGGCAGGGTAGTTAACGCCAGTGAGGCTAAATTTTAGCACCGCAGACGTTATTCTATACCTTGGGCGGTTTGTGGACACAGCGGTAGTCTCTGAAGTCCTCCTGTTTCGCCTGCATGTCATTCACGGTCTTTTCCTGGGTTCGGTTCTCCAGCCAGGGGATGGTTCGACGGATCCACTCCAGCAGCTGGAAGCAGAGAGGAAGACAGGGAGGAAAAACAATCAGGCTGTCATCCACTGGAAACAAGACACTTTCTCAATGGTAAAGTTCTCCTGAAGTGAGGAGGTCTAATCAGCCCAGGTGCAAACATACTAAGTTTTGTACTCACATCGCTGGCCAGTTTTTCGTAGTCCTCCATCATCTGCTCATTCTCCTGGTTGACAGCCAGCACTTTGCAGATACGATTTGCAGCTGTCTCAGCCTATCAGGAAGCAAAGCGATGAGCAACACTCACAGTAATTGGATAAAATACTGTGACATTGAGTCCACTCGTTGTGCCCAAAGCTTAGTGAGAACATTCACTGTAGTTACATATTTCTAACAGGATGCTGCACATTTAAAGGAATACTTCAACCCCCCAAATACCACAGTGAATCAATGATCCATAAACAGAGAAAATTCTTCATGAAGTGAAGTCATGGGGCTGATTACATCTGATTACAAACTCTCACAACTCTTGCAGTATAGTCCAAGTCTCATTCATCCAGTCATATGCTCAGTACTTCCCAAGCACATACATTTTTGCTAAAACCTTATTATATAAAACTGAAAGTGAAACGTATCTACTCCCTCTTAAGTTCAGATTTACCAAAGTCACATTATAACACAAACTCACTAACTGATAGAGGTAGTGGTAGACCAGCAACTCACGTGTTCAGCGAGGTAAAATTACTGTTGGATAAACATGGATAAGTTTCACTTCCATTTCAGTTCCCCGTCAGAGAGAGCTGTCTGTGAAGTACTGAGCATACAACAGGATAAATAAGACCTAGGTAAATCTGCGTGAATTGTGTGAGAGTTTGTAAATGGATGTTTTGATAAAGTTTTGCTGATGTTAAACATGGACTCCCTATGACTTCAATTCAACAAGATTTTTTTTGATTTTTGGATTTTTCCTTCATTGTGAAGGCATATGAGAAAAATGTTTTCTTCAGGAATTCAACACAGGGTGGGTGTTTGATATACAACTGGTGATTTGGGTTGTGAAGTATTCCCTTATGTCACTACAGCAAACAGAAGGTAAGTGCCTATTGCCCTTTATAACTACCTCAACCTGAGTTTTCATTACCACTGTTATAAGAGTTTTTCCGTTCAAAAGTTGTGCGAGCACACTTCACACACAGGCAGTGAATACTAATTAATCTAAACAAGGTCAGGCACGTTATTAAAAAGAGTGCACAAAGACAAATCAATGTAGGTCAAATGAAGGTTACATTTGACTAATAAAAACATGCTCCAGCTGTTGATGGTTAGTCGAATGTGCCAAAAATCAATCTGTGTTTTAAAGCTCCATGCTTCTCCTGTCACAACTCAGGAGTCAGTCCGTACATCTAGTTACAGGTTCATGTAGCGCTGGAGTCCACATCAGTAGGTCTGCCTAGGATATTACACTACTGTACCACTGGAATAATAGACAAAAAACAGTACAAAGACTTTGACATATTGATTAAAGCTGATGTATTCTGTACAACAAACATTTTATGTGTTCCATCATATATGGATAAGATGCTTTTGAGTTTAAATATTCACTTTTAAAGGACCAGTGTGTAGGATTTAGTGGCACCTAGTGGTAAGGATGGTAGATTGCAACTAGCGAAAACTGGTGTGAACTTTCAGTTAGGATTCCGTCAGTGTTCATCGGTCAGGAAGTTTTAACTGGGAGCAGAATTATGCACAGAGGTCTCTTCCTCTCCAAAACAAACAAACCTGGTGATTTAAACCAGTTAAAACACTGATGTACAGTTTCTGTTACAAAAATGTGTTCTTCTGAAGCTGTTTGGCTCATCATTGAGGAGCCATTAACTACAGTGGCCGACGCGTAGGGTTGGGTACTGCCTTGCACCTGAGTGACAACTCCAGGTTCAGACAGGAGGTGTAAGCACTGTGAAGTGTCCGAAGCTGGCCACGTAACTCCGTGTATAGCTTTCTTGCCTCGGGGCACTTTGCGGTGGAGACAATGGAGCTCTGTGGAGCTACCAGGTTCAGAGAGGAGGTGGAAGTGTCGCAAAGTGTCCCGAAGCCAGGACAGTGGCCATAGAACTCGGTTGGCTTTCTGGTGAAAAAAGGTATTGTGGATACTAGTACCAAAATTGACTTACCACCACCAGTTCAAATTTGAATGGTACCCAACCCTACTGGCATAAAAACACGAATGACCTTATCTTGAGCCAGTGTTTGGTTTGTCCATTCTGGGCTACTGTAGACACATGGCAGTGCAACATAGTCAGCCATGTTGTGGACGAGGAACTGCCTCCTATGTAGATGTAAACGGCTCATTCTTGAGTAACAACTATTATTTTCAGGTGATTATACACTAAAGAAAAGGTTATTTTACTTGTACGGATACTGCCAGTATATCCCCTGAAATCCTACACACTGGACCTTTAATGTCTAAACTCATATTTCACATATACTGCATATACATAATATGACACCATACAACAAACATTTAGAGTTGAAAAGTGTTAATAGTAGTTGAAGAGAAACTGGAGCGACATCAACCAGTGTTTCCCACAGTAACAAACCCAAACAGGTCTGACTTTCCCAAAACTACATCAGTACAGTGATCTTTCATATTTTATTGTTTTCCACAGGGGAAATACAAACTGCTATAAGTACACGTAGTCTGCAATTTATATATATATCTTTATTTAGTGTGTCTTCAGTTATTCAGCTGAGATATTCATAATTGTAAATAATTTGACACACACAACAAATCAAATGCAGACAATCACAGTACTGACATGAGTTTGGGAATTTAAATCCAGACCATAAAGTAATCCATTTTGGGGAAACACAGTCGATGTCCAAAGAAACTGAAACAGGAGCATCAGAAAGCGTTTGTTGTTGTTGTTGTTGTTGTTGTCAGAGTTCCCATCATGGTCCTAATCCTGTTATTTCCTGACTTTGCTTTACTGAGTGTCCAGAAGTCTGTAAGAGAGCATCCATGACCACAAGTCTGATTGTGTAAACAATCTGACCTCCTCTACATACATATATGTAAAGAAAAAATATAAAGCAGCTCTATCTAATACATGTTGGGGAAACCTGTCAGTATATTCCTGTTATTCGATTCATTGTCTGTCACTAGCTGAGAATTACTATATTACCCAGGAAACTGATCCCTGTCTTTTCACTGTCTTGAATAAATACACTCATCTCATCAGTGATGGAAACCCTGCTGGGTTTTTGTTGTTGTTGTTTTGCACCAAGGTGTGAGTCTGTGAGTCTGAAGCGTGAGAAGCTCACCTTCTGTGCACCAGAGAAGGCGTGATAGAAGCAGGATACATAGGTCATTATGGCCTTCTCATCTGGCCTCAGCGTACCCACGATGTCTACGTATCACCCAGCACCCAGCAGGGCAGAGAGAGGTTGATGAAGAAAAGTAAACAGAGAGAGAGAGAAAGAGTAAAGCCAAAGCTACATGGTCCCTGCAAGGTTTGAGAGCAAGGGCTGGGAAGAGATAGTGGCTTCCTCTTTAGGTCCACAGCTTCAAGTTCCTCCCACACTGACGACAGGAAGAGGGGTGTCAGGGGGACGAGGACAGTTGGAGGACAAGTGTCCTCTTGAAGAGCGTTGAGAGACACTGGAGCCACAAGTTCAAGGTTGGGACACAAACACACACATCGACTGCTGAGTCAAGCTCATTAAATTGCTTTATTTTAAGTGTGAAGATGGTTGTTCTGTCAGTTTGGTTCATTTAGGTAAGTACAGTAAAATGCTGGCAAAAGCAGTGAGTCTGAAGATTTAAGAGTTTGTTTGTTATCATCTGCAGTTTGCTACAAATACAAACTTTCCCTGTTGTTACTGACTTTATGTAATTAATTCAAGAACTACAGGGAGAATAAGCCACACACNGAGGAGAGGAGAGGAGAGGAGAGGAGAGGAGAGGAGAGGAGAGGAGAAACAAGAGGTGGAGCAGAGAAATGAGATGGGAGGGTAGAAATAAAAGGAGTGGACAGGAGAGCTGCAGGAGGCAGTGTCTGAAAAGGCCGTCTGACAGCAAGGTAAAGTAGTGAAATTATTGTAACTACAGCATACACTTAAACTGATATTGATTTTTTAGGTGGTTAAACCTAACCATCTGAGGCAGTATTTGCATAACACCATTTGATTTTATGTACGTGACGTGGGCGTCTTCTACCCAGAAGTTATTGTAAACAAACACTGTGATTTGGTCTATACATGATGTCTTTGATTTGCTGTGGCTGCTTGTAAAAGCAAACAGGATCTGGAACTGAAGTCTGATATTCTGTAAAAGTCTGGAGAACAAACTCAGCTGCAGTTTTCTGCAACCTACACACTCATTTCAATAAGAACACATCACAACAGAGCGGACAGACTATTTACTGCTTTCACCAGCAAAGGTACATTCACACTGTCTGTGTCTGTGTGTGTCCATGTGTGTGTTTGTGTCCCAATAAATCCAGTGTCCTCGTAAATAGTTTGGCAGCGCTGTGGAGAAAGTGACGCCATGCTGGACAGGAAGCAGCACCTTGTTAGTAACGGAGGGGGGTTAAAGGTTGAGGTCAGGGGTCAGAGGGTACCTTCTGTGCTCCAGAGAAGGCATGGTAGAAACTGGACACATAAGTCATAATGGCTTTCTCATCTGGACGAGCAGTGTTCACAATGTCTACAAGGTGTTGGGGGGAAGACTGTGGTTATGAAGACATACACATATACTGACAAGACATGTGATTATAGACAGAACACACATGTACATGCACTCATATTTTATAAACACACACACACTTAACAAGCTGCTGTAGCTGTTAACAGCCAGACAGGACGATCAAGACTCAATTCATATGCAAACAGAAGGAGTGCAAATACAAGAACTAACAATACTGTACATATGAGAGTCAGACCATAAACATCTTTACTAAAACACTTGTTTGTGTGTGGGGCTGTATCGATTATGATTTTTTTCACATTCACAGCCTCTATTGAGGTTTTAAAAAGATGAAAAATGCGGGCCCGAGAGAACATCTGCACCAAACTTAAGATAACTCGTAAAACTGGAATTATCTGATTAAATATGGGTTAAATAAAATAAAAATAAAAACTGTTTAGATTTTGAATGTTAATATAATGAATAAAGCTTTGGAGCCTCCAATAATTCGGTACAGCCCTATTTGTGTGTGTATAATTCTATGATTCTTATTTTAGTTTCTGTGATATTTTAGAATAACGAGTTAAGTTCAGCAAGGAAACACCTTCAACATTAGGTTTGTTTTTATGCTGAAGAAAATTAACATAAACATCAGCCCTCAGTGCTCATAATGGTCTTCCCCTCATACATACAGACAAAGACACACTCAGACAGTTGCATCTCATTTACAATCAAAGCATTAGGGGAGCAGAGGAGGAACAATGACAAGGAGTCTCCATCTATCCTAGAGATGACAGCTTCTCATATAAACAGGTACAACAGTGCATTTGGAGATCAGAGGCCACATTTACACGCACAACAACACTGTGACTGTAAAGGAAGTGGCACGATAATTCAATTCAGTCAGGGCAAGCTACACAGTACTCCAGGCTAATTCAATTGGCACATAACACCCAGAAGCAACCTCCAAGTGGAGAGTAAATAAATCTGATATACTGGTGTGAATAAATATGTCATCTACATGTAATATCTGGAAGTAGAACTTTTTCACTTCATTTACATCTCTTAAGTTACATGTGTGAAGTACCGATCAGGTCGGATGTATGGGTCGGTATAGTGACACCACCAATCATGTCTTTCACAAATCAATATTTTCTCATGTGACACCATTATGACCACACGTAGTTGCTTATCACAACATCTGGGCTGCTGTTGAATGGTCAAAAAATACATCATATGTCTTTTCCTAAATACTGTCTGACCTCTATGGAAAGCATTGTGTGTTTGTGGAGGACAATGAGGGAAGAGAGAGAGTGTGTTATTAGTTAACATTGCTGCCACTTGATATGGTTCTGTGCTTTGGTAGCAGCTGATAGCTCTGATTCTATTCTGTGTGCGCATTTTGTGATGTGCTGGAGTCAGATATGTGACCAATTTCTTTTGGTTACTTTAAAAGTTTAATGATAAACATTGTTTTTGTTTTTTTTTTAACTTCATTTGCAATTGTTTTAAATTTTTTCATTACCAAAAGCTAAAATAAAGGGTTTTAAATAGGGTGCTGAAAATGTCTGACCAATCTACACTGCCTAGTTTTAAAATCCTGCCCGACTGAATTTGTAATTGATTAGCCCTGCTGAACTCTAATACTACTGCGATTGTGTTCCTGGTCAAAGTACAGCTACAGTCACACACACAGCAGGTGCTCCGGTTCCGAGGATTTAGGTCAGTCTGATTCAGTTTTGCGTCATCTGATCAGCCTTTTAACTATTTAGAATTAACCATCGGTGGCAAATTGATCGGAGCACCCTAACCTTGGGGTGTTCAATTTATTATCCTTGCTGGTCACCGACTCTGGCTGCTTGAGGTAGAGAAAGCGACTTAACTACTTTTGGGCAGATTACTTTTGAACTGTGGTGTGTAAAACAATCAAGCGCTGCATGACAGCAATTTTAGCACATAACAAATATAAATGAGAATACAAACACAGGGGTTGTAAAATCACTAAATAACTCGAGCAGCTTAATTAGACTGCTGCCCACTTACAATACAGTCACCTTGTTGTGTGCATGTAAACACAGTCTGCATACAGTAGAGAGGACGACAGAACATCGACAGGACAATTCGATAATAACACAGTATCATTTAGGCCTACCTTCTGCGTCCAACATCTTGGGGATATCCAGGTGCTTCTCAGCCACCTCAAAGGCGTTGTTCAGGTTTGTCACCGGGTCATCCTGAACAACCAATCACGGCGTAAAAAGACAACAAACTCACTAAGGTCATGTGTTTTATTATCAGCCATTTTTTAAAATTTTTTAAACCTAACTATTAGTTTGCTTCGATATATGGACTAGGTTTAATGTTTGCGTCCAGCAGTAAAGTTTATGTGTGTGTGAATGTGTGTACCTTTCTGAGGCTGTCGTAATCGATGAGATCAGGTCTGTGTCTGTGGATCAGAGCGTTGAAGGCGAGACCGTCCTTCCAGCTGTTAGAGAGAACAGATGAGTCAGGTGTGAGGCAGAAGGATAACAGTGTGAGATTGACTTCAGGACAATATAGTCTTAACTCAGGTTCACTTTCTAGACCTTGTCTAAACTAGATTGGATTTGTTTTAGCTAGGACTGAAGACTTTTTTTTTTGGTCTCCACTAAATCACTGAAAATAACAAGTTTTTGCGTAAGTCGTGTATACAATGCATTTTGACAGCTTCTGATCCTTCCCTTCATAATCTTTTATTGATTTCTCATTTTCAAATACTCTATGCATCATATTTTTCTGTCAGAACAGTTTCAGTGGCTCCTGACTACTTCTGAGAAGTAAAACATGTTCCAGTTTCTCCAACAGGGGGCGACCTCTCTACATAATTACAGCAGCTCATAGGAGAACACTGAGCTTTCATTCAGCTTTTAACAGTGTTGGATGATGAAGACATCTCTACCTCTCAATAGGTACATACAAATTCCTCATGCATCACTAGGCGTGGTCATGCTGCTCCCAGACAACTGAGATGTGTTACAGAGTTGTGTTGTGTTTGTGTGTTTAATAGATCACAATAACATGTTCATTTCTTTTCATCTTCAATATTGGCCAGATCTGACAAAGTTCCTTGCAGACTTTTCATTTTTTAATTCATTTATTTATCTTTTATAAATCAGGGTTTCACTGGAGACTTTTACTATCCCTAAAAGCTCTTATACAAATTCTTGAGCCTCAAGATAGAGAAATTAATTTTGATGGAAATGTCGAATTTCTCTTACTTTCTAGGGTCTTTAAGACTGTGAGTGTGTGGTACCTAATGTGGAAGTTCTGCACGTTGACATTCTTGTAGGGAGCGGTCTTCCTCTGGCACCACAGCAGAAGACCCTCCTTCGCAGAGGTCTCTGTAACGAGGAGAAAGGAGGAGAGAGAGTAGCAGCAGTAGGAGTTAGAGGCCTGTTTTGGAAAAGACTTCATTACAGTGAATTATCTTGTTTTATTCTATTAACGGTGCTCAAGCAGAGAGGAAAATACTGCACAGCATGTTTATGAGTGTGCTAAATATAAACTGCTTCAGTCCTCATCAACGGACTTAACGTATCAGGATGTTTTTGTTTACTGCGTGTGCCGAAACAAACATCAGAAACCTATCAGTCACTAATACGGCGAATAAAAAATATGAGTCAGTACTCCTCACAGTGGCCCACACCCACCAGAGTTAGTCAACACAGACGGTTTTAATTAGCCACCACAGAGTCATTACAGCTCTGACTGAGGGACACTGATTCTCCAGGCAACATTTATTCAGCAGAATAATTGCAAAAATAAAACAGCACACCCGCCTTTTTGACTGTTTATACTTAAGTGATTAGTAAATTAATCCATTGGTTTATCAGCAGGAAATGGCAGAGGATGAGAATTTGTTGCTGTTTTATATCAATCTAAGTTCAGTGTTCTTGACTGTTGACCTTGTGATGGCCATTATCTGAAATTTTACAGACTGCCATTCACTGACAACTGAGCAATTAATTGAAATACAAACTGGCAGATTACTGGATAATGAAAATAAGTGTTCGATGTAGACTTAGTCTGAAAAAGTTTTAACAATGCAGCAATTTTTTCAATGTATAACCTAGTAATAATATGTTTTCAACATGGAAATTAACAGACATTTAAACAAAAAAATAAACATAAAAACAAGAAATGATAAAATTAACAGTCCAATTACACAAAACTATCAATAAAGTAATATTACTTGTGATCCCAAATCCCACACACATTACATTTGGTGCAAGTGTCATCTGCATAGAATGAACCAAAAATAAAATAAAGTAACACTGCCAGGGAAAATAACCCTATGTCAACGAACTGAGTCTGCATATCAACTAAAAATGTATCAAAAACAAGAGCAATATTTCAGGTAAGAAAGAAAAGAAGTCTTGAAATAAAGTAATCAGTTTGAGTTAGACAAATTATTCCTGTCTGATGGTGCTTTACACTTAAAAACATGCCTCACTGTTTCTTTAAAGGTCTAGTGAGTGGACTTAAGTGGCAGCTAGTGGTGAGGTTGCAGACTGCAACTAACTGGATATCCCTCTACTCGGGGGCGGTGCCATACACCCTGCATCACACAGCGTCGTGTGCCTGATGTGCATTCTCATTGGCTCGCACTAGGTCGTTCCTCACTCTTTGGATAAGTTAGCAAACTGGAACCTAAAAAAGGTGATTATTAACCTAATCTTTGCCTTTTGTGATCATTGATTTACAAAGATGCACTTACACTTAAGCTCCTTGTACTGCTGACACAGCTGCAACCATAAATAGACTTCACTGCAGATTTGTAAATGTCTTTTACCTGACTGCTGATACATTTTTAGTTTACAATCATAATGTTACACTGGAAAATATGTACATCTAAATAGTGCTAAAATATATTGACATTTAAATGGACTTAGTTATGTCTAACAACAAACATCTACTCAGACTGGTGATATCAATGTGGTATCTTGCATCAACAGATGCCCAAACAGCTGAGACCATACAAATTATAGGAAAACATGATACCGTATGCCTTCACACTTGACATGCATCAAATCAACTGATCTTATATTGTACGCATGAACGTGCACTCAGAGACCAGACAGTCGCAGAGCTCGGCAAAGCGTGCACTGCTGCATCCTGCTAAACCACGCCCATCTGTGTGAAATACCAATTTTTTGGGGAGTCCCCCCTATAAAGATATGAAGAAGTCATCCTAGTCCTGATTAAACACTAATGAAAACAAAACTGTCAACAGGATATTCCATATCTGCCAACAGATCACCCTAAATCCTACACACAGCTCCTTTTCCTAGCACTGAGTAGTTTTACATCATCGTCAGTCATCATGTAGTCCAGACCTGTTTCATCTTGCCTGTATTCCATCACTACTCACCCCCCTCATGTGTGTATGAATGTCTCTAGCCTTGTTACTTCCACTCTAGTTCCCACAATGCACCCTCAGCTTGCACATCTCCATGTGCGTGTGAACACCAAAGATTCCTGCAGGCCTCAGTCGGCTAATTAATCCTGAAAATCTGGCTGGGAGTCAAGCTGACGGAGCGCCTTTCAGCAAGGCACTTGCAAAATAACAAACAGGAAATAGTACCTTCTACAGAGATGTCCTGGATGGCGAAGCGGAGGATGATGGTCCAGATCATTCCCAGGGTCATCTTAGCATTTCCATCCACGATTTCTGCACACACACACACACAAAAAAAATCATCTCAATCAATCACCACATTTCTTTTATTAGACTGTAAATCTTGTCTATCGCTGCTGTTTTTACAACCTTACATCCGCTCTTATATTTAATAATGCCAACACACCCACACACAACTGCACTGAATGTCCCACAGCTTCCAATTTTCCGTCTAAATGAGATGCTTAAACAGTTATTTCTTTCATAAAATAATTCCTATCTCAGTAGATATAAAATACAGTTTATTATTTAATCTGTTGTACAAGAGACACATATGCAGTAAAGTCAATATGTTGTGTAGGATATTGTCAAATGACGTGAAAAAATTAATGTGCCAGTGTAAATATTTACAGTCTGGAACTCTGGAATATCACATATCTCAGTGTTCCCACAATGATCTACAGATATTTGTCAGGTTAATGAACACACACAGAACAGAACAGCGAGTCACATGCATTGATATGTTAGTGAGAAGGTATGTAGTGCGGCTCACATTCCACTCATAGCCCAAACACATACAATCCTCTCATACTTTCACCTGCTCCAGTTGACCTGTCACACTTAACTGTCAGCTGTCACCTGAGAATTTGTCTCACATCACTTTCGTTCTAACATTCTTCATGGTTAATTTGACATTCATGTTTGGCTCTAAGGTTTCTGTTCTGCTTAAAAGGGTAACGTCAGTATTTAAACTTGGATCCTAATTGCCCACTTTTTAGTGTCTAAGCGAATAATGGGACCAAATTTTTGAAATTGCAACAGAAGCAAAACAGGTTACCACTCGAAGCAATTGTGCACTGTCAATTTCCATCCACCTAAAAGGTGTTTGTTTTTGCTAATGGGCTCAGAATATTATTCTAAGCGTCTAACAACATTATGGAGAGGATCCCTGCAGAGATTGGCCTTTTTGTTCAAGAGTAAGAGACTTTTTGTTTAACAAGAAACAGCCTCGAAATCACCATCACCAAACCCACCAGACTCTGTGTAAATAAACGGTCATTTTAACATGTATATAGGATGAGCCTATTTTCACATCTAACTGGGTGAATTAAGGTTTATTTTAACCAAACTGACCAAAACTATCTTACTCTTTAACACAAAGGTCTATCGCTGTAGGAATTATTTCCATAATGTTGCCAGACATTTATAATAATAATCACTGTTTCTAAATTTAAAAATAAAAGCTAAATTCTTTCTGTTCTGTGAGTTACACCAACTCTGTACTTCAACTCATTACAGAAAGGTTTAAGACTGAAGTCCCTGAAGAACAAATGGAGGCCTGAGAACTAGAATGTCTGGGTTTTAATAATCTCTGTAGGACGTTCCCTCTCATCTCATCACTTCCATCCCTCAATTTTTTTCTTTTCCATTTTCTGCGTCGGCATTTTTCTCTCTGTCGATTTCCAGTAGATGACCTTTAGTGGGCTGCTTTTATAGAGGGCCAGAAAGTGTGTGTGTGTGTGTGTGTAGTATTCTGGGCAACTGTGAGTTGAGTGGTCATCAGTATCTGAAGTGTCATGTGGCAGGAATGTCACATTTTCCCTAATAGAGTAGGATAAAGGTCAAGGTCCTCCAGCTGACACACACGCTCACACACACGCACACAAAGCGGTGTGATATCCGCCCTGCACCTCTGACCTCAGTCCTCATTGGGTGTGCGTTTTACACTCACCATAAAGTATGAAATTTTTTGGTCTTGAGGTCAGAAGTTTTAAGAGGGACTATCACGGTTGAATGAAATGTTTCCACAGTGAGGTCTGATGACTCATGAGGAAGAGTTTGAACTTTATTCATTAGGTTTTAGCATATCAGATGGATGTGTTTGGTGTAATATGCATCTGTTTGGGGGCCCTTATTATATTTGTATATACGAGCACGAATGCATGCTTACCCTCTGCTCCAATGGAGACCAGTTTGACTCCTTTGCTGGCGATGAAGTCCAGCGCTTTGTTCACGTTGTTGATCTTGTGGACCCTCATCTTGCCTCGCTCAGGTTTGGGTAACCGTTCGCCTGCAGACACACACACACACACACACACACACACAAAAACACATAATGTGAGGGAGTTAGCTCCCGTGGTGACGAGAGCGGAGCATGTTTCCACAAGCTCAGCAGAACAACACTCAGTCAGGACAGTTAAAGTTACAGCAGGGACGTTGGTGTCGCTCAAAGCAGAAAAAACTGAAGTGACTGAGAAAAAGGAAGCCGAAACTCATTTAGGGGACGGCAGCAGTTCAAATGATTGTCTGCTATATGAACAGGAGCAATTTTCCCACTCCAATCTGAAATGAAACACAAGACCAGATCTATAGCAGGGTGTTCCCAATGTTTCTTTAAATGTGATCCATACTGAGGTTGGAAACTGTGAGCGACCACACCCTGGGATGGACAGAGATGTTGTGTATCTTCAACATCTGAAAACATTTTTCACTCTGATCGACAGCTCAGGGACAGCTTTGAAAATCAGGCCGCTGCTCAGTGACACACAAGTGTGTGTTTGAATGTGTGGTGGGCTGGACGGCTTTCCCTGTGGCTTCTGTGTGAAACATCAGATGTCATTACAGACATTTTAGTTTAATTAAAAACTTTCCGACTGAGCCTCATTTTTCCGGTGCTGTGAAGTTGTACAGATGTAGGGTTGGGCTGGTGTAAAATCTTCAAACCTGTTTAATATAAGGCCGAATGCTGGACCAGATTGGTTTACCTAATTTTACCATTAGGTGTTACACTTGACTCAGCAGCCACTCATGAGTAGAACATATTGACACTGTGTCCTCACAGCAAATGAGCATCCAACTATCCAACTATCACATCATATCGTCTAACATCAGAGCTCTTTGTCCACACTGAACCCATTAAATACGCACTTCTGTCATGTAAACAAGCCACGTAAATATCAGCTGTGCACTCAAGGTCAGTCTGGAGACTTAAAAGATCAATGAGTACATGCTATCTTCCTCCGTTTGAACGATCAAATTAGCAAACACGCATTTTATGTCGGAATATTTACTGAAATTGTCATTCAGTGTACCCAACAGCAAGTAGCCTCCCTTGTTATTAGTGATGGTCATGTACCAGAAACTTTCAGCTCAACTGCCACTTTATGTTGGTTTTTGTAGTGAAATTTAAAAGGTGTCATGTAGATAATTTCTCATCTCAACTTTATGAATCAGCTGTTCATCATCCACTGTGGCGCTTTCAAAGCGGGGAACGAGAATAAATACAAACGGGGAATCCGAAAAAGTTAAGCTCTAAAAGGCGCGCCTCGTCACTCACAGCCAGTCAGGACACCCCTTTTGTTGGCCTTAAATCATATTGGTGCAATTTTAGTTTTTCTTGAGAGACTAACACCCCAAAAACACACATGAACATTCTAGTAAACAAACACAACATGCGCCACTCTTCCCACCCCCCACCTCTGCTGAAATTTGATCTCCTTCATGTTGCTGTGTGCGGCTCACAGCCTGTCAGACACTAGTGGCGTTGGTCCAATTGTAGACATAATATTATGTTAATAATGGTGTCATATTACTTAACACTAATGCAATACAAGTTTGATTCATCACTGCCATGTCATGAGGTTGCTGATGTACGTTTTAAAATGACAGAACATGTCATAACAATAAATGCAGGTCCAGCGTGTTTGCATAAAATCAAACCGGTATAAACTCTTACACTGAACCGCGCAAAAATCAGAAATCGACCCAACTCTGTCCAGATGAGTTACCTGAGATGACCTCCAGCAGCAGCATGAGCTTGAGCCCATCCCTGAAGTCCTCCTCGATGTTTTCGATCTGCGTGCCAGCCTTCCGCAGGTGGGAGTTACACCATGCCGTGAATGTCTGCACAGAGAGAGCACAGAAACAGGAGACAAATGGTGATTATTCAGAGTCTGCGTCGTTCTGTTTTTCCAGCTTTTATGACAATAAACCCCCTTAGTATGGAGAATAAATGAAAATGAAATTCAATTAACAGGAAGGGTGGTGAGGGAGTTGCTTTGATAAGACAGGAAGTAGCAGAAGGGGAGGAGTCAGATGTTAGAATACAATACCTATAGCTATGAAACGAGAACTGCTTGTGATCTCCGAAAACAATTTAAACTATATGTCACAAAAATGGCAGATCAAATGATGAATAAAACAATGCACACTTTCGGTAACGCAGCAAACACCCACTATGTAAGAAACCTGCACTGTTTTTCAACTCTAATAAAAATATGGAGAGAAAAACCAAAATGTTTTCCCATCATTTTTGCCTCCTTGTTCTCCCTCTCATTCTTGTTACACAAACTCTGAACTCATAACTGGTGACAGAAGTGGGCTCAGTCCCGCTGTGAAATACAAAAAGAAAACGCCCTCCTGTCACGTCCAAAGCTACCGAAGTGCATCCCACATGTTAAAGAAACACCCAACAGTCCAGTAAACCTCACAAATACATCCCCTTTACTATCTGAAATCCAGACAGCAATCAAACTAAACATCTGTGATAACTTGTAATTAAATATCAGGATGGTGTACCAAATCACAAACACAGACATCTGGCGAAAGACACACAACCAGCACAAATCACACACATCAATAGCTGGTTGGAATCCGTGCTTTTGTGCTTCTGGTTAGCCAACATTCTTCAGAAATGTGTTTTCAATCATTTTATTGTGAAGGAGTTCATGGCACTGAGGTAGGCACGGGACTGTGGAGAGCTTAGTCACGCCACTCTCCAACAATCTCAGTTACGGCTCATCATCGATCAGTGTGCCAAAACTCTTTTGACTTGTTACATAATTTGGGGGAGGAGCCCTAAAAATTGCTCTAAAATGTAACCAAAATAAATCTTGGTGTAAAAATGGTGTATCCTGCACAACATAACCAATACTCCACTATGAGAGAGTGTTCATCTGTATGATAATTATTTGACTTCTTGAAGTCTTCAATGATCACAGTGGGTGTCAATCAACATCAATGTATTACAGTTGAAATGAGAGCATTGCTTTAAGAGGGAATGACGGGAAGAGTTGAAAGGAGGAAGGAGAAGGTAAAATAAGGAAAAGTGATTCAGGAAGCAGGAACTCAAAGCTTGAAAAGAAGACAAAGATAAAACTGACTTGTTACAAGACAGACAGTAGCAGAAAAATGTTACTACTATTATTATCATATCAATATTTTATTCTGCAAAGATTATTAAATTAAAAAGAAACATTTAGCAGTTCCAGCTTATTAAATAAGAATATGCTGAGGCTTTCTGCGGTAGGGCTGAAACCCAGGACCAATCCGAACCAGTTTGTATATGACCGGAACCTTCTGAACTGAACCACAACTGAGCGGCCACCTCCATGACTGAAAAATTAAGCCAATGTGGAAGTTCCAAAACTGCAGTTCATCGAATCACCACTTGAGGTTGGCTCAAAAAGCAACTGAATCCCCCCCAGACCCCCCACTTTAAAACGCCCAAATTTACAGCAGAGCTTATAAAACCCTAGGGCTACAAGTGACATCATCTAGTGTGCCACAAACCAGCCATAAAGACAAGAAGATCCACCACATGAACTGGGAGGCCCTTGCTGAGTTGGTATGGAATGACACAGATGGGACAATTTCTGACATGTCATAGACTATACAACTTATTAAAAATACAAGACATTAACTGCTTTTAACAATAATTGTTACTAAAGTTCTTTTGAAGTATTGGAGTCAAATCTCTTCAGACTCACATCAGACACAAATCCTCTCCTTCTCAGTATTTGACATTAACTGAATACAGAAATATCTCAGACAACTTAGAAGAAAACATCACTGTTAAGACTGAGTAAGTATCAGTCAACTTGATCCCTACACCTCTTTTTCTGCCTCTCTCCTGTGCTGTGTGTTCAAAAACATTATGACAGGGTGCTGCTCGCTGCCCTGCCCCTCTCCCCACCGTCCCACTGTGGCCGCCGGCACAAAGCGCCCATTGAGCCTCGTGGATAATAGCACCCTTCAGCCCCCTGTGCTCTCCCTCAGCCCACTCTCTCTCTCTCTGTGACCCTCCCCCAGAACTGTTACCACCTCCAACACACACACACACACACACACACACACACATACATATATATATAAACTGGACCAGGACATACACTGGATAGGGAGGAAGGGGAGATACATTTCACATAAACAAACAGTCATACAAAGTTAGGAGGGACATGCACCACACACACACACACACACACACACACACACACACACACACACACCAACAATGCAGCAGGAAGTAGCACTGCAGTGACAGGAAGTTAAACCCAGAGCAGACAATAAGAGTAAAGCAGCATCCATCACTGTCCCAACACTGATCTCTTCACATGGTCAGCTGCAACAAAAGCCTTGTGTTTTCCACGATCACAGGCCATCAACAATACATTTATTTCTTAAAATTACTTTTATTAAACTGGAGAAAATGCATGATTTGTTTATAAATGCTTCACAGAAATTATACTGTGGATTTGAGGGTTTGTATGATGTATTCAGTACGACGTATGTTCTGTGATGGTGATATATGACTAAAGATTATATGAGATTTGTGACAGATGGGGAAGCATCTCACAAATGTACATAAACATCATATCCCTGATAAATTAAATGTAATTTCCCACCTTTTTTTTACTGCATGTCCCTTTGCTACACAGGATGTCCAATACATAATATCAAATGTTTTTAAATAGTTCTGGGATTTCAGAGTAAAAATCATCATCTAAGCCTGTGGAGCAAAGTGAGGAACACTGACCGGCAAATTCACAGAGAATGGATTGCGGCAACTGATAGCACCATGAATTGCACATCACTTGCAACCACTTGATGCAATCACTTTGTACCAAGACCACAGTAACAGAAAAATGTCAGAGAAACAAAGACAGCTACAGGTCCTGACCAACGAGCTGCAGAGGCATACCATGACCACAACAATGTCTGGGTGAGACACCACTTGTAAACTAATAATTTCAATGTAACATGTGGACATCAGTGCTTATCTTTGAGAACTGGGCTGTTATTTTGCAATGAGGCTCATTTGCATAGAATGGGGCTGATTTTGCTCCATATTGCCTAATTTAGATATGCACAAATAGAATAGAAGCACTGCGAAACTATTTGCTTGGAAGCAAAGGGGTGCATTTCACCCTTTGTGGGTGCTTTGAGAATTACAGCTTTTTTTTATACTAGTGCAGATAAGCCACACAATCCTTTTGTGAATTTGCCCCTGAGGGTTTCTGCATGTTGGGAAGCTTTGGATTCAAAAAGCAGGTTTATGAACGTGAACTGTTAAAGAGAGCAGTTTCACTATATAATACATATATAAAACTGCAAAAGTCGGCTCTGTTCCAACAGGAGCGCTGCCACTGAGAGTGGTGACAGGGTGAGTAAAATACAAACGGCAACAGGTTGAGACCTGCAGAGAGCTCAGGAACTCCTCTGCACAGGCTACAGATTGTACAGCTTCCATCCCCTCCCTCCAAAGCCAGAGGTCAGACCCTGTTAGGCTCTCTGTGTCTTGCTCAAGGACACTTCAGCCTGGCTTTTGTCCAGTTTGACGTAGCTCTTTACGCTGCTCAGTGAGGGCTCTCCATCAGGTTGTTCTGGGTCTGTGACAACCAGGAAGAAAAAACTTTTGTGTTCAGTTGGCTTTTTGTATTGTGGGGAAATGTAGCATGCCTTTGGCTACCTCATGTCACTCAGGGACAACAAGGTGTGGCACACTCACTCAGACACTGAACCATGCTGAGAGGACACAAGGAGGCAGCGATAACAAGATTATTTGTCCTCATACAACATATCAAAGCTGTCTTTAAACATGGTGAAGTTAATGACTACGCTTCACTGCTTAGCTAACCACAAACTTATCATGTGATATCTCCAGCAAGCTAGTTCACATGAAATGTCAACTGACCTTATTTTACTTGTACAAACATATTGGCAGTAGGGCTGCCACGATTAGTTGACTAATCGATGACTAATCGACTATTAAAATAATCGGTGACTATTTTAGTAGTCGACTAATTGGTTTGAGTCATTTTTCATAGAAAAGTACTAGAAAAGTACCCCAAAATACTCTTACTGCAGCTTTTTACGTTCAGATATTGGCAGCTTTACACACTCTCCCGTGACAGTGAACTAAAACCCTTTGGCTTGAGTATGAAACAAGACATTAGATGATGTAATTTTGGGGTTTGGGCGAGACAGACCGACATTTTTCAACATTTTAACATATTTTTCGATGAAATGATTAGTCGACTAAACGAAGAAATAATCGACAGATTAGTCGACAATGAAAATAATCGTTAGTGGCAGCCCTAATTGGCAGCTTGTTGATGAAAGTCTGATGAACGTGACACACAAGCATTATGTTAACTCCTTTAACTCTTAGTTTAAGCCCGACCTCGACTGGCTAGTTTCAATATTAGTTAGCAGGTCTATATCTTAATAGCTTTAAGTTTAACCATCTGTCTGTCAAAAGATGTCCAGTTTTTAAGGGTGCTCCGATCAGCATTATTATTTACCTTTTCTTAATAACACTGTATACTGAATATTAAGATAGAGAACACTGAAATATAAATGGACATTATTTGTTTGTGCACCAGAAATAACAGAAAAACTCCCAACAGGCAAGAATCCACTTCACTCACAGTTTGCAGTTAATCCCATTAAGGGTTTCCCGGTATTAAAGTTAAAAGTTTGTCCAATATTTAAGCTTTATGAGCTGCAGATGTGTAAAATCGCCAAAAGCTGCTTTAAAACACATCAATGTGATTACATGCTGAGGTTAAACGGTGACCTCAAACAGTGAGATCAGAGTAGGGTCCTGTTTGATGCATGCAGCAGGAATAACACACAGGATGTTCTTACCAGAGTTATGCAATAGATACTAGAGGATAAGAGCGTGATGCCTCAAATGTAAACCTTCTTAACACTCAGATCCAGCTTTACTCGGGTCTCACACAGCCTTCAGCTTGTTATCTGTGTCCTCAGCTCAGGTCAGAAATCCTCTCATCTCATCTGATCTGTGTAGCCAACACAGAGCGGCCACATGGGCAGGTTTAACAGGCTTCGCTGGCACTCATCCTGCTTGATCGCTCTCTCCAGGAGTTGGGGTCAGCTCACTTTTAATTCGATCAAAATAGGTAACCTCGAGAATTAAAACTGGTAGCTCACCTGGTGGAGCGCATACCATTAAGGCTCAGTCCTTATCATAGCAGCCTGCGATCATTTCCGGCTTTTTGCTTCATGTTGTCCTCTCTCTCTCTACACCACAGTTTCCTTTTCTACTCAGTTTTCACTATCAAATAAAAGGCAAAATTATCTTTAAAAAAAAGCTAACAGTGCTCTGATTGATCAGTCACCAATCGTTATTGCCTGATATTCATTCTAAATAGTTTGATAAGATCAAAGATGCAAAACTTCAGTAAACGTCAGTCATCAAAGTAGCATCATGGTGCCAATGTGTTGCCTCAAAAAAAGGACACAGGGTTTGTGATGAGGCTTCAGAAGTCTTTGTTGTCTGTGTCCTGGACAAACTGAGTCTGGAAGTGGTAAAGTTGTCCAACATGTCTCCTTTATGGCAGATATACAACTGTCTCTTCACTGCTTTACTGCTGCACAAGTGTGGAAAATAGAGGACGCTGATAGGGGTCTACTGGGGTCAGATGTTTGATCTGTGTCCTAAGACACACACACCTATACCAGTCATCAGTGTGACCTCCCAAAAGTCTTTCACCTCTGATCTCTAACTGAGCCCACAGGGTCAAAGGTCAAGGTTCAGATAGATATCATTGGTTTCAAAGACAGGAACCCAGCAGTAGTTTTAAACTCTAAAATGCAAAAAAATGCACACGCTTGAATGCACACACTCACACAAACATAAAAACATGCATGTGTGACAACAGTGAAAACACACACATATACACCAAAATACATGAGGTTGTATAGACTGGGAGCAGAAAAGGGTGAAAAGATGGACAGCATAAGTCTCTCGCGCACACACACACACCACTCCTTGAACAGGAATGTGCTGAAGTGACATCTACCTACACACACACCCTATCATATCTTTGTATTGCTCACCTAAACTCTATTTCAAGCAACATACACATCATTGTGCCCACACCCAATGTCTCAATGCATGTGCAATTTTTTAAAATAGAGGCACTCAACTGTAGGTATACCTGAATGCGCGTGCGCGCACACACACACACACACACACACACACACACCCACACCCACACACACACAGGCAGGTAAGGGTGTGCCCTGCTACACCTGGGAGGAATGAGCCAGGTTGAACACAATGTTATTGCTCAAGTGCCTTAAATTCTCTACATGACGTCAGCAGTGTGTGTGTATGTTCTGGATTACACACCCTTTTTTTTCTTGCTAACACTGATGAGCTCACTCTTAAAGAAACTCTACATACTGACAGTCTGTTGTTTCTGTGGCAGCTCGTCATTTCTACATCAACTGACTCTCTCTCACTCTCATTGCGCGCGCGCTCACACACACACACACACACACACGCATACACATACACACACACACACACACACACACACACACACTTTTTAAACACAAGCTTTTTTACTTGCGTCACTGTTGAACAAAGAACTATTATTTCGTAACTTGACCTTGCAATACTCCTTCATATGCTCTTCAATAGTTTTCTCATCTTATTTTAGTTTTATAAACCTCTTATTATTTATTTATTTCACTTTCTCTGTTAATCTGTACTTATTGCTGTACTTGTGCTGCTGAAACAAACCCAGGTTTATCCTGTCTTGAAAATATCATAGAGAAAAAAATAAGAAATTTCAAACTGGTCCGGCTGGGAGCAGAGCTTCGCCTCACTGCTCCACCAGTCCCCGCTGATGACGGCCCCCAGGGCAGCAGTGTCTGTCTGTTTGCAGCGCCCTTTTCTACACTGTAGCATAACAAAATCGTCATTAAATGATGCATGAAGCTGAGCAGCGGGAGAATGCAGAGGGGGTGCATTCATACTCAGAATGAGTATGAATCAATCATACCCAATATGGAAACGCATTTAGTCTGTAGTAATTTTTTTTGGTAACAAACCATGAGCTGACAGCAGTGTTACACAGTTCTTATCACAAACAGTCAGAAAGGTCTCACACCTTCAACACATCTTATTCAAGGTCTTAATCTCTATGAGTCATGTATTCTCAGCACAGCCACGGTCCACCCACCCACACACACACACCTATATACAGGCTGCAAAAACACACACACACCACTTCACACGGTCCGGATGTGTAATTTCTGTAGTAGATTTAATTAACTCTTTTATATCTCACGGTTACGTGGAGGCTCTGTGGTGCAATGAAGCTGCTGAAACATAAAGACGTCTTTCGTCACTTTCTGTGGAAACTCTGTAGACTGATAATTAATTTGCACCTTTTCAGAGTGTGGTTTGAGTTAATTAGGAAACAGTGTTGGTCCTCCACACTGCTTCTACTGCCAATCTTTTAAATCAAGCATGAATTAACTTAATCATGTAAGCCTTGTCAGACTGTAGTAAAAAGAGAAAATGCAAAAGAGGAGAGCCAAAGTAACCATGAACTCAATAAATGGCTCCATCTATTGGGCGCTTTAGACCCCAAAATACTGATACCTTTACAGAGCACTTATTAAAACAAAAAACAGTGACATAAAATCATTAAGAACAAACTGATTGACAAAGTCCTGACAAATTGTCATGATAGAATTAGGTACCTGTGAGATACAACACACAGTATACCTCTGGGGACAATCAAGTCACTGAAATCACTGTTGCTCCACTGACACAGAAGAGCACCCAACAATGTCAGATTGGTTGTACTGAACCACTTCAGTATGAATGTGAAGCCTGGGCGTGGCAATACACACCATCAGAGAATGAAAAAGCAAATGTAAAATGGCAGCAGATGGCGAGTTGTTGCACCAGAGAGCAGATTTGTACTGCTAGTTAAAGGAGTTATATGGGGACCTGCTGGCAGGAGGTACAACCTCAAGGAACTTGGACAGAGCCATACTAGACTGAACTGGCTGTACCAGACTGAGCTGGGCCAAAACCATGCTGGCCTGGCCCTGTGAATAAAGCTCAACAACTAGTCTGGTCTGGCCTGACACAAGGCCTCCTATTCTTAGAGGCACGGCAATTAAAAAAGGGCTGTGGCGTGCAACACAGCAGCACTGCTAACTATTGTCACACACTGTGTTGCTTTAAACGCTCTAGAAGACAGGTTGGTCTTTGTGCATGAATATACAGGAGCCAATAAAAACTGTTTAAATGCATTTTCTCATGTCAACACATACAGACATATACATACATAGTATCTGCATGTCCACACAGAACAGCACGCCATGATATTTACCCACTAGGCCAACTTAACTGTGACCATGCGTCTTCATATGCGGACAACACATTTTGGGTTTGATGGACCTTATACTTAATTCTGCTTAAATTATACTTGTATGTGAAGACTTGTTGTGCCATCTCTTGGTACCAAAAGCACAAGTCATCCCACTTTCCCAAGTGGACAAGGTACAAAACCTGATCAGATCTTATGGTTGAAACTCATCCATTCATGCTTAATAATGTTTGTAGTTTGATGATGCGTACAAATTTGACCAATTTTAGCATAGTAACAAGCTGAGATGCTGTTAGTTACTTTATTATTATATTATTACAGTATTTCACACAGGCCAATTAAGTGTGACAGTCTGCTCATACAGACAAAAGAATATGCCTAGCTTGGAGTATAGAGCAAGGAAAATTTATACAAAGCAACATGACGAACAAAACATAAGGCTTTTGAATATGTTGCATTGTTTGTAATTTTGTTTTTGCATATCAATATTCAAGCACTGAAAAAAAAACAGTTTCATATATTTCATATTACAAACTTGTGAGTATTTATTTTTTCACTTATTGCTCAAAGATAATGCTTAGTTTTTTAAACTTATCAGGTCCTACTAATCCCTAATAGCCAGGAGAAATAAATAATGCAAACAAACGTTGGGTCTCAGGAGGTTACAGACGGGCCTTGGACTCAAATGTACTGTTACACAAACATATCTTTTGCTACTGTCAAAACTAAGTTCAGCTCCACATTGAAAATTCTTAATTTCTGAGTCATAACTGTGCTCTATTAAGTCAAGCGAACCACTAGACAAACACCATCTTCAAACACTGAGATTCCTCAAACTCCATTTCAGAAATAAACATTATGACAACTCCTTTTTACAACCATGCTGAGCTGGAACATAAATCTAGACCCACAATTAAAATATACACACACACACACACACACACACAAAAGAAGAAAAATAGCTGCACTCGAGATTCCACTGCACTCTGCCTCAATGCAGCTTCATTCATACAACAGTGGTGTAACTGGATATGCAGCCTGCTACTGTAGAGCTGCCGCTGCTCCGGTCTAGAGTCACAGTGCAGGAATACGACACCATCCTACAAGGCTCATGGTGGGACCTGGGAGGGTCCATGATGTACCCGTGTATGTGTGTGACAACTGAGGTACTGAGAGTGAAAAACCAGCCTCGAGCTAAACAAGTGAACAGCTGTTTAAATGTTTTCGAGAAAGTGCTGATGTCCAAACACACACACACACACACACACACACAATTGGCAGCATCTCTAGCTGTGAAATGATGAATGATAAAGATTAACTGGAACACAGTGCCACAGCCAAGGGTAGTGGATCTACAGAGAAAAGAAAAGCTGGCCAAGATGCTCATGTCCGGAATACTAGTGGTCACCGGAGTACTGCTACTCATGAATAAAGGCAGCGAAGAGGAGAACGAATGGATCAGGAAGAGGAGGAGAAAGACGAAGCAGAGCTCTGCAGCTGAGCTTGTTCTGGTCTCATTATCCTCTCAAGTCTGGACAGGTGATCATTAACATGTGTGCACAAACACACAACACACACACACAATGTCACATACACACACACAGTCTGAGGGAGCCTCCCTCTAACTTCATGTGCTGACAGGTCGTCAGTAAACTATAATGTGGGGACAATCGTTCACCAGAGCACAAACACACACACCTCCCAGAGGGAGCTGACAAACATGTAATTGCTGCGTGCTTCTTGGCTGGCCTAATGCCCCTCAGATATACCATTATGTGAGTCAACAGATTATCGCAGTCTGTTTTCAGCAAGCTTCATAGAGACTGTGTCCAGCCAGACACATGGCTCTCTAGAGGAGCCTCAATATAGCAGCTAACAGAAACAAAGGAAAGGGAGAATTAAGGATAGGAAGGCAGGAGGGGAAAGAGGGAAATGAAGAGGGGGGGGGGGGGGACAATCAAGAGAAGGGAATGGAAAGAAGAAAGGAATGGAAAAGTGATGACTATGGGAAAGAGAGAGAAGAGAGATGACAAATGTGACAAATATCATTAAAGGGTAACTTCTGTATTTCAACCTCTGTGTGTCGAAGTTACTCATGGGAACAACAGTTTTTCAAATTGGTCCAGTATTGAGCGAGAGGGCTGCAGCAAACCAGGCTGCAATGTAAACACTGTCAATTTACATTCACCCAGAGGTGCTTGTTTTTGCCATTTTGACAGGCTCAGATTACTATTTTAAGTGTCTGACAACATCATGGAAAGGACCCCTACAGAGGTCGACCTTTTTGTTACAGAATAGGATCCTTTTTGTTTCACCACAAACAGCCTTGAAATCACCATCACCAAAGCTACCAGACTGCCTTTAAATAAAACAGGGATTTTAGTGTGTATAGAGGAAGCATAGTTTCACATCTAATTGGGTGAATGAAGGGTTTCTTTCAACAAAACCAGAGCTGGTGATCATTGGAACAGTGGAAAGATGAACCATGATGGCTTTTGTTAGTTTCATTTTGTTTCTGTCGTCTTTGAATGAAGTGTGTTTTAACAATCATAAAATTACTGCTTGGCTGGTTTGGCAATGGTGATTTCAGGGTTGTTTCTGTTTAGACTAAGTGGATCTTCTTCTGTAACAAAAAGTCTATCTCAGTAGGGATCCTTTCTATAAATTGTCTCTGTTGAGACTTAAAATAACAATCAGAGCCTGTTAGGCTTGGGCGATTGGACGAATATATCGGCAATCGCCCATCGGCTGAGTCCATCACAGTTGGTTTCATTTTTGGCGATTTTTTTGGGCGATTTTTGTCATTTTATTTTGCTAAATTAATGGTCTGTGTCTCCACAGAATTCAACTCGGTACATATAGTCCATAATTACTATGTAGAGCACAATTCAAAGTGTGTGCGTATTGGAACTGGCAGCTACACACTGATTTCCGACGAGTCTTTCACAAAACACGTCAGTGATGGCGGAGCTGAAAGTTACGCCTGGGGTCCACCGGGCACGTCAGCGGCGCGACACGTCTGCAGCGCGAGTCCTGTAGCAGCTCGCCCCCCTGTTAATTAATTACAGCGGCTCCACCGGCGACGGGAGCGGCGCGACAACCCCCGTCTGCCGCGTGACAACTCTATTTTAGGATGCTCTTCTATTTTTGTCGCGCCCCTACGGGACCCTCCAGCAGATAAAAACTACATGAAATAGTGTGCTAAACGAGCACAATGTGTTTTTAAATGAATAAACCATTATCAGAGGTGATATGTGATGATTTTTTTTCATGCATTTACCCATGTTTATCCGTGACATTGTGTAAATGTCCGTGGCGGACATTTGAAAGCGAGTAGATGACAAACAGTACAGTAAACTTGTAGATAACTCAAATATATGTAATAACTTAGGTGGAAAATGCTTTAACTATCATGGCTCAGCAAACGGTAAACAAGACGCTTGACGTGACGCTTACGTTTGCAGCCGGTGGAACCCGGCCGTAACGTTAATTCATAAACCATATTTGAGAACTACATCAAAAAAGATGTGCAGTTGTGCACCCCGATCGTTATAGTAGGACAGGTATGTTATCCCTATCTCCCACCTGTTTGCTGATTTAGAGGCTGTGAGCGAATGCGTCCTTCTGCAGCCGTCAGACTCTTTTTAAAATAGTGTCGGACAGTCGTCTTCAGCCCGTATTTACAGCTTATTACTCAGCAAAGATCTCAAGGTGATTTTTTTTAATGAATAAGAGTATAGCCTATAGGCTGCATGTTTCAGTAAAATTTCAATTGAATAATTTTGACATTAAAGACCACAGTCAGAGGATAAGGCACAGGTAAATTTATTCAAACAGAATAAACAGTTGGTCGGTCCACAAAAGTTACACAGTAACAGTAGCCTATGATAACAAATAAGTAAATATAAACGAAGGACATTGGAAAAATAAAGTGCAAAAATCACAAAATCACATAAAATAATGATGTCCACTCCCTTTGCGCTGTCTTTATAATAATGCCGCTGCGGACGTGGCAAAAAAAATTTAAGATGTTATAGCTGTTCTAAAAGCCTCTCATAGGCTTATTGCTTGAATAAATAAATACAAATAATAATAAATATAGGCTAAACGAAGAACAATGGAAAAATAAAGTGCAAAAATCACATAAAATAATAAAGTCCCTTTGCGCTGTCTTTAACTCAAAAACACAGTGTTTTACAAGTTTTTGGAGAGGAAAACGAGCATGTTAACCTTATCTGGCTTAAGCAAAGTGCGCATATGGTTAACAATGTTACCAGCCGTGCTAAACACCCTCTCTGATGGAGTGCTTGTTGCCGGTATGCACAGATATTTCCGTGCCATGTTGGACATGAGTGGGCTCGCAAAGCACGCTGCATTTTTTTGCTGCATTCATGTGGTGTGGGAGATCCGAGTTGCCGAGTTGTTTTTCTGACATGAGGTGGCGTTCATGTGAATTATCCCATTCTGAAAGTAATTTTTCGATTCTTTCCGCCATCACTTGAATGCAACATCCCCTCTCTTTTTTTTTTCTCTCCGCCACACATACAACTGCCGAATATATCGGCAACCGCCGGTTGATGGGCTGACGGTGGCCGGTTGGAAATTTTTAACATATCGCCCAACCCTAGAGCCTGTCAGTGGCAAAAACAAGAACCTGTAGAGGGACGTAAATTGACAGTGCAAAATTGCCATGAGTGATTAAATTGCAGTCTGTTTCACCGCTTCTGTCTTCAGAAGTCTCACTCAATACTGGACCAGTTTCAATGGCTGTTGCTCCAGTCAGTCAGTTTAAGACAAAAACGTAGAATTATAGGGTCCAAGTTGAAAAATACCAAAGTTACTTTCAAAGTATGAAGTATGAACTTACAGTTTAAATCAGCTTTAAACTTCAGTGTTGTTACAACAATGCAAAAATGCAAAAGCTGGCTCTGAATAGCACTATTACATAAAAAGTAAAGTTTTTAAGTGATACATCACTTCTACAAGTAACTTCCCAGCACTGGAGGAGGGTAAATGAGGGATCACAGATGCGTGAACGTGGGATAAAAGAGCAATTTGGTAAGATGAAAGATGGAAGCTGTGGAGGAGGGGGATGTTTAGAGACGAGCACAACGTTAAATGATGCATGCTAAATGAAACCCGTGAAAAATGAATAAAATATGTTGTTTTGCAGTTCCCTCCTCTCCTGGAAATAAAGAGCATGGAACTAACAACCTTTAGATGACAGAAGTGACTCTCTGACCAGGAGATCACTGCTGCCAGAGGAGATGGAAGAGAGGAAGAAGAGGAGACAAGGAGAGGAAGAGTCACTGAGTGTTGGTGGGGTGGGGGGTGGGGGGGGCACATGCTGGGCAACTAGTAATCTTAATCTCTTACGTGGACTATGCTGAGTGTTTGTGTGCAATATGATCTGACATTGAAAGGGAAAAATTACTATTGTGCCACAGAAAGAAAAAGATTTTAAAACTAATTAATTTTTCATTTCACCAGTCGATAAACATTCTTCCTCATGACTGATAACTTGTCTGTTTACCTGCCAGAGCAGACAATCCTAACTACCACAGTCCAAACTTATCAGCAGCTGCCTGCTGGCTTTTACTGATTTGCTACAGTTTTATGAGAGGAGACTTAAATGGTGGAGAGACGAGAGGAAACTGGGGAGGGAGGAGTGGGAGGAGAAGGGGTAATGTGTCAAGTGATGTGGTTATTTGTTCATTTATTTATGCCTCTTCCTGTCTTTGTTGCTCAAAGAGTCCGGCCAGGGGTCGGATTGCACTGCCCCTGTGTGTGAGAGTGTGTGTCCTATTTTAGGATCAGCAAGGACCTCTGACAAAAGAGCAGGACAGTATATTAATCCACTCTAGCTATGTGATACAAATACATTAACATGAAAATAATAATGAAAAGTTTCAGTAATTTTCATGTTCTAATTGAATTAAAGAGTTTTTCTGCGTTTCAAATTCATGACTCAAAACGTTGTTTTTTTATGAACATGACATTTTTTTTCCCATCATGCTGTGTTCCCACAATGAGTGACCACACGACAGCGTGATCAGCTACACAGTCACAGAGCTGCCGCTGAAGTATGGCTCAAGCACTCGTTAATGGAGTTACACTGTCACAGGCTTGTGTGTAACTGCTACTTGCTTGTCTTTCTTTTCATCAGTGTCTGAGTCATATTTTAACGTCACATTTCTTGGCCCCGTTGCATCCCTGTGTGAACTGCAATACACATAAAGCTAAGATAGGGTCAGCTTACTAAGCTAAATAACACAGTACCACAGCTAGAAGCACAAACATGTGATTGGTTGACGCTCACTGAATAAGTTGAGGCCAGCTCAATTTTTCGTTCTCGTTTGTAGTGCATTAGGCACATCCACAGTGACAATTGCCAGCCATCAGTTTGTAGCTTCATGCACCGGCTTTTATTGCAAATAACTTATAGACTGTTGCTGAGTTGCTTGTAGTGTGAACACAGCCCTGCTTCAACGTGGTAGCCACACTCCGGTCTCCCCTCAAGTAGCCCTGGTGAGTAAACAGCTTCATTTTGAGCAGCAAAACCTCATGAGCATTGTTAACTACTGGTATGTTAGCACCACTAGCTGTGCTGACACTGCTAACGATGCTAACAGTAATAACATAGTTAACAATGCTAAACAGGGTTTGTGGCTTACAACTAAGCTGCTTATTCACTGTAGCGACATGGGAGGAGACCAGAGGGTGGGCACAATGTTTCCACAGCATTGCTGTTGGGTAGGGACGGCAGTACTGGCAGTAAACGCTAAATGAGCTGCGTCACTAGCTACCTTCCACCAGACATTGATGGTGCACAGTGCAGTAAACTGTAGAGCAATTAAGTTAACCTGTAAACAAATATGCCTAACTGGTCAAAATATTCTTGTTGAGTAACTGATTAATGGTTAACAATTGGACTATAACAAGAGATTAGGATTAAATAACAAAATTAGAAGTGGGGAAATGTATTTCTAATTTCACTGGGTCTTTAACTACAGACTAACATTCAGCCCATTGTCAAACTCTCATACTGTCTAACATGTTGGTTTTATTTATACTCTGGCTCACTGGAAAGAAAAAAATGGTGAAAAATAGAAACATGCAGGGTTTTTACATGCAGTGACTCTAACACAGCACTCCCATATGACAGCTGTTGAACCTGCACGTTACAACATTATATGAGGCCATGTCGTCCTGCTGTGTGTCAATAAAAACTGCTGGGAACTTTGAGGCATGTTGCTCCAGTGTTGCATAACTGTGTGTTGACACTGCCCACCACAAAAGCCCCATGTTCATTTCTTAATCCACAGCGTTTACATTTGAGGCTTTTGGTAGACACATTTACCTATGACTGAGCACATAGAAAAGCTTGGTGTCTCACAATAACACAAGACTATTCTGTGAAATTCAATTGTTTTTCTGAAACTATTCTTCTAAGGTTTCCCCTTTTTTTAATCTGCATGCAGAGTTTTTGGAGGGAATTCTTCCTCGTCAAATCTTTTAGACAGTAGGTTCCGGGTATGTGATGGCTCTAAAATTAATTGTAATGATTTGTCTTTTGGGTGAAGTGAACATATGAACTCTTCATTACACCAATTCACCACATGTAATCCACTCACAGACAAGACATTGGGCGCAAGAAATCACCCAGAGCTTAAAAATATTAATCCTCTAAAGTATGAGTGATCACTCTGGCTCTTAAAGGCCACATTTACAAAATCGCTCTTCCTTAAAAGGTAATCTGTGTAACGTGCTGTAAAGCAATAAGCTAGAGGAGTCGGCGAGGGTGAATACCACCCGGAGCGTTAAGCATAGATGGCATCAATGTTTAATGTGAAAAGTCTTGAAGACAAAATATTACAACCTAACCCCTGAAAAATATCAATGCTGTCGACCATCCAGATCATTTCACTATCCAAGACTTCTTCCACATTCAACACACAGGAGAGAAGGAGCAGAGGGAAAAGTTTAAGAGAGAGAATCAGGTTGTTTGTTCTGATAATTCACTTTGTGCCTTTAATGCTTTAGTGACAGCTCTGTACAGGAGGAGGCTGAGACGGTAAGACACAAGAGATGTAATGAGACACTGGGACTCTTCCTGGGATTAGGTGAAGGGAAGAGAGGCAATGAGAAAAAACGGGGGGGACACACTGAGGTGTGTTTTAAGACTTTGATCTTGTATCCAGAACAGGGTCTGCTCCTCGTTGAGGGGAGGGGGAAGTGGAAGAAGGCAAGAGAAGACAGGAGAAGAAGAGACCTAGCAAACATTGGATGGTAACGACAGGAAATATAAAAGGTTTTGAACTTAATACACACAAAAGGACTATTACTTTGACTATAAAGAGAAACAAAACAGTAGTGCTGCCCCCCGAAAGCTGAAGATTTGGATCATCAGTCAGAGACCCCTTCGTCGACTGAGATACTTCAAGTTGAGCAGTCTTTTATGTGGTTAGTCAGGGTGCAGTGTAATTCTGGGGACATTTCAGTCCTCACATTTTGGCCCTGTCTACATGCCTACAGATGCTTTTGTAAATAGATATTTCCTGCTACGTTTTAGCCTCTTGTCCATTTGCATACAAAGTTTTAGGTCACTAAAACTGAGATTTTTAAAAGGTGGAGATTTTTCAAAACTACGGTTACCGTTTTTGTGTGGACGTATAAAAAGGAGTGTTTGAGAAACGGTGAGATCATCTCCTCATTTCACTGATGTCAATTGTTGCTTTGTGCATTGAGCATATGCCAGAAACCACAACAACAGCAAACAGTTTGTTTACATTTTGTTATCACGGTTTGGTCTAATGACTACTTTACACTTAAATTTAGTATTGCTACAGCATGTCATGGACGAACAGAGGCATCTGCTGCTGCCAATGTTTTTCCTCCACCTCAATATTTGCAGTTTAAAGTCAGCCAAAAATGACTATCTTGGATCACAACTGGTCGAACCGGCAGATGGTGGGACACTTTCCAAAGTGGGGATGTTTTTGATGAGGAGTGGAAGGAAAAATTCTGCATGTCCAGAGCATCACTTCTACGTTTGAGTGAGCCCCATTCATCCTTAAATTGAACGGGAGTTAATGGTGATAAGAGCTCTAATAGGTGCTTTGAAAAAAGGAAAGTTAGCTTGTACATTTTCATTTTTGCATTCTAGTGTGGACAGAGATATTTTGTAAAACGAGGGCATGTGGACAGAATGGAGGGGGAAAAAGTCTGTCTTTAAAAATATCTGTTTCCATGTAGACAGGCCACTCTAACACTGAACGCCCTGCTGAACCTCATTCAAACTCCCAAACTCTAGGAAAAAATGAACAAATGGTCAAATATTTGTATTGAACAGCCAAATCTTACTCAACTGATTCTGAGTCGGGTAAAGCCATACAAAACAGATTTATATGCAAACTTCTTGGATTATTACTTTCCAGATGTGAAAGAGTTTCCCCATCTGGATAATTTATTTACTGTTGCAAAGTTGCCACAAACAAATCAAACAGTCTCAACTCTCTGGCACTCAATGTGTTGTTTTCTGTGGAAGACTCCACCCACTTCAGTTGGCAAAACAAACCACAAACATTTCGTTTTTGTGCCAACTCTGCCTAGCTGGGACAAGAAGACAGGAAAAGGTCAGGGCTGAGGAGAGAAAGAAGGAACGGAAGAGATTCTGTGGATAAACGAGTGTCAACCCAGCTAAACACGACAGAGATGTCAGGAATGCAACTATGTTCTTCCTCCCGCTGACTCCCTTTCTAGTACATATCACTCTCTCCTCCTCTCACCTACTTCATCTCCTTCCTCTTCCCATCTTCAGCCTCCCTCTTCCATACTTCCCTCATATGATTGTGCTTGTGTAGTCCAGAAACGGATAAACCACCTAGGAGCAGGACATGTATCCTTCCTTACAAAATGTGTGAGTTGTGGAAACACTGTCCCTCTCAGACACTTGACTAAAGGACATTAAAGTGGGTCCTTTGCGTAGATCACATACACAGATCAGCTCTTAATGGGAAGTCAAGAGCTTGTGACATATTTTGCTCCGTGATTTTACCGCATTGACTACAAGGGAAACTCCTTACTATTAGTAACATGGTTCCACACGAAAACACAATTTGCCAAAGTTAGAAGGATGCCGTTTCTGTGTTCTTCTCACTAGTTTGGAGTGAGCAGGACTAATTGATATAATTGATTATAATTAAGGGCCTGTTTGCTTAAATGTTAATCTTTTACTAAATAATAAGTAAGGATGTTTCTCTTTGCCGAACTTAGCTTGTAGTTTTTAAAGCTAGGGTAGGCAATAATCTGAAAAAAGAAAAAAATGGCAGTATTTGAAAACACCCTCCTCCTGCAGCTTACCCTCTGTCTTAAGCTCCTCCCATCAGCCAACTACGAGCATATGCACACACTTTATACAGTGACCGTTTCTGAAGATATCCTAAAGCAAATATGCTTACTAGCTTTAACTCGTTGGTGGGTACTCAACAGGTACTTCCTAATATCATAAGTAGCCATCTGACAATATTTTTTTTAGCCGATATTAGAGACTTAAGGAGACCATTCTCTTTTTTTGGATGGGAGAGACATCTTCCTCCTGCGCCTGTCCTCCTCAACTAAGAATTAAACATCAGAGTGTGATGCCACACACACTTTGAGACAAAGTTTTACTGCAGCTATAAGGAAACAGATGGACAGATCAGCTCAAAGTAGCAGTGAGAGAAGAGAAACGACATGAAGAGGGAGTCAGCATTACTGTTTCAGTTTGTGTGTGTCTGTTTCTCTCATATCACACCATCACTTCTTTTTCTCCTCAGCCAATCAGCAGCCAACTAATCCACTTCCTGTCTTCAGAGGCACAGCACAGGAAACAGCGGGGGCGGGAGGATGTCCATGTTCATTCCCCAGGAATGCAGTGAGTGAATCCAACTGTACAAGACGTAAAACATTAACCCCCGAGGAAACTTGTAAAATTAGCCATCTCAAGATTTATAGCCTTTGTGTTCAGTGACGTGTCACAGTGACAATGGACTCTGCAAGGAGAGTGCACAGGAAGTTTGTAAAGGGCTGCTGCGCTGCGATGATTCAAATAACTGAGGTGACTCATGTAGAAACCTGAGTGAGGTCAGTGGAAGGAAGGTGCCGTTAACTGTGGGAAGGCTGCAGAGGTGAGAGGTGACTGGTTCAACAGACATTATCTGGTTCAGCACAGAGGGACGATTATAATCGCAGGATTTCACACCTGCAATTTGGTTTTTTTGTGCCAGAGCCACAGTGGAAAGGTTAACTTTAATATATTCATTTGAGTTCATTTGACCTTTGTTCACAAGCCTGCATGAATGTAATGATCCAGTCATGAAAGTAAAGGTTTTTTCACATATCCCAACCAGTCAGCAGCTTATCAGACAGATATAAACAGCAGTGAACATTTTAGTGGTGAAACTATCCATGATTCGTAATATTCAGTCATGAGTTGCTATTGTTTTAAAAACTGATTAAATCTTCTGGTCCATATATCAAAAACATGTTTCAATGGCTTGTTTTGTCCCACCATCAGGATTCATTTAGGTGCCGTTTACACCTATTAACATGACTACTGTGTGATCAGATCACAAGTGGACATCCCTAACTACAGATGTGAATGCACCAAAATGCATCCTCAATGTATCTTGAGATCCAATCGCTCAGACCACATTCTGAGGTGGTCTGGGTTGTATTCGGCCATAGTCTTTCAGCAGTGTGTACACTACTGTCTCCTGGGCCACACTGAAGGACCACGTACCCAGCTGACGTCCTGGACTCTAGTATATGAACTACACAAGAGGCGCACTGTCTGATTTTCATTTGGGCGGAGGAGTCAGTGCAGCAAAAACTGGATGATCCATGTCACAACAAGGACAATTAAAGGAGACAGAGGAGAATGGTTTCAGTCAGTCATGGCATCGGTACCAACAAAAAATGAAACACCTCATGAACTGAAACCCAGTGTGACAACAGTGAGATTGTTTGGTATGAACCTAGTTTGAGAGATGAACTTGAACTTGGACAATCTGACCCCAGCCCTATATGAATGTGTTTTTTCTTAAGCTACCTTTTACATCAGCAGCTGAGGCTGCCTGCTCATGTGCTAATTATGTGCAATAACTTCATATATACAACATTAAATATTAGTAGCATATAAAATAAAACTATGTATGTGTGTTTTGGTTTACAGGTTAAGTCTGCTTTTTTCAATGACACCGAGGAGTAGGTTGAGAAACTTAGTCAGCTTTCCTTCCGTAACCACCTCCATCTGTGGTTAACTGACATTTCTTGGAGTTGGAGTGGATAATTATCTTAACCCTAATGACTGCCGCTGTAGTTCAAATGGAAGAGGATATAAAGTCACATTTTACAGCATCTATGTGCTGAAGGTATTATTACCTGCAAAACTAAAAACAACCCACGTCAGTGTAAAATGATGCTTCATTGTTCGGACTGAAGTTGAATCAAAATGTGAATGAAACAAAGTTATTATATAATAATTATAATACAGGGACACCTTCTCTGCTTAGAGGCCAAATAACATACAAAAGAGGATGGATGATTCACTTTATTCTGAGAGATATAAATCTCATCAATGTGGAATGTTGCCAGTAAAATAATCAAACTTGTTAAAAAAGGGCCTAAGACATTATCCTTGGCAGACTCCTCCTCTTATTGAACACAATCCTTACTTTCAGAAGCCACACCTCACTCACACGGAAGGTGGAATAACTCTGCATTTAAGATTACAGGGACAGGTTGTAATGCCTGGAACCATTTTACAACCCAGGTTCTCACTGAATGACTCAATCAGGCCGTCATTTCACAACCGACATGTAAGTTTGGAACGTTTCCGCTTCTCTTGAGAAAATACTGACACACACCACCATGCATGACTTGAACTTACACAGACGTATCAGCACTTCAACTGCTTTTACTGAACCATATTTGATACTTCAGAGATGTGATACATTCTCTTAATTCTTTGAAATGCAAGAAAAACTGAGCCTAGAGAGCAAGCCAGGGTCATGGATAACACCTGGAAACTGCCATACAACTCCACACAATGGATCAGGACCACATGTACAGGGGATACAGAGAGATAGGCTGAGAGAAAAACAGATAAGGAACAAAAAGTCTAAACAACAGGTTCACGTCCAAGTTGAGTAAATCTAACTATCATATCCCCTCTTACACATCATTGCTGGATTTGTTCAAGTTTATATAAGACAAATATAGACTCACAGGAGTGTACAAGTCTTTACGCTTGTACCCTTGTACTCCTTAGGACTGGATGTTTTGATAGTCATTATGTATTTAATAAATTTTGTTCTGGAGAAGTGTCATGAACACAATCTTTATGTTGTAACGACCTTGAGAGCCTTACAAATATTCTGATGCCAAGGTCTTGCACCCTGACTTTACACTGCTCAAGCCTTGACTTGGCTGCAAATCAAGTTAAGTTATCTCAAGTCAACAGAGAGAACTGTGACTGTTTAACGCAGAAATCTCCTTTGACCTTGATAGAGTTAACTTCTGCCTTGTTGTGACGTAAATGTGGGTCATTTATTTTTCATGTTTCCAGCTGTCCTGCAGGAGTTGGTCTGGGCAGCCAGAACCACCAGTAGCCAGAGCGGTGTTCCCCTTCTTTCCTCAGCCTGACCTCCCATTACAAAACCAGAGCTCTCCAATCACTGAATGAGCTGAGGTCATTATTATTATTACTACACACCCACCTCTGTGTATGCGTGTGTGTGTGTGTTTTTACATGGTCCCAATCAGGAGTTTGGCAGGCCTGATAGCAGTTGGCAGGGCGAAGCGTCAGCTGTTTGTTTCGGCCTTTTATTAAAACCACTGGCTGAATCTTTCCAGAGCTCCGCGACAGTTCTGCGGTTCTGTTGTTGACCAGTTCAGGCAGGAGGAAACAGCATCACTCCACCAAACCTGGGTTTGTTAGAAAGCGCTCTGTTGTCTTGCTGCCAAACTGACTCTTGATGCCAGCTCTGCTGCTGGGATTTTCAGCATTTATGGGTTTTCCAGCGTAAGACAAACATGTAAACATATTTCTGTGAGAACAGAATATGGAAATGAACCAGACTGATGCTGCGAAAAACAGAACTAAACAAGATACATGTGAGCAATTTGCATGTAAGTGCAATGCATGAATGGCATTTAAAGACATTTGAGATGGATTATAACAGCTGGTAAAACTGGTAAACATGAAATGAAACTTCACAAACAGAGCACTCTGGGAAACATCGAGTATGGGGCGTTGATCTGGTGCCTTTGTTTTCACAAATAGCATCTATCTGTGTACCACAGTGGTCATATTTAATGTTTAAATGCTTAATCTAAGTTGACAAACACTTAACTATTTACAGTTATGTGTTCAGATTCTGCAAATCCACATCATAAAAGTCTGGATAAGACCATCAGCAAAATACTACAACATTAAACTATCATGAGACTTAATTTGGAGTGAATACCAGGATTTGACAGAGCTGATATGTTATTTCCTGTTATTGCCTAAGAATCATGTATTTCTGGAAACATCAGAACTCACTGACATGTGAACGTAATTTACTCTCTGTATTTGTGTGTGTGTGTGTGTGTGTGTGTGTGTGTGTGTGTGTGTGTGTGTGTGAAGTGTGAGCACATGCGAGAGAAAGTGAGTAACCGTTAATTTTAGGTGTGTCTGTGTGTTTGTACATTTAAGTTTGTTGAGTAAAAAAATGACTAAACCATAGTTCTCCCTTTATTATGATGACGATGATGATGTTGTTGGAGAATGATGTGACGGCTGATGCAACAGCATTTACTACTCATCATTAACACAAAACAAGACTGGCTCGTCACACCAACACACTGCACTCTCATTCATCAAGATGTCATCCGTATTACCCAAGGTCTGAAATATGCAATAAATCAACTACCCGACCAAACCTGCAAACCACCAACTTTACGCATTATAGCTGCACAATTATCAGGACTGAGACAAGATCAGAGCACCACGGCGTTCTCCAAGGTGCATGTGTGTGTGTGTGTGTGTGTGTGTGTTCGAAAGAGAGAGTGACAGAGAGAGGGGAAGAGAAGGTGGAAGGTGGACTATAGTTGCATGCAATGTTTCTGCAAGTTATTAATAACTTACTTGGAACGCTGCTTTGTCACTCTCTGACATGCCCGCCGGAAGGCATGATACTTATCTGCTGCCAGTGAATTTAAAAAAATGAAACAAAAAACAAAAACCAGAATGCCGTTAATAGCAACAAATGCCGCAAATACATGTGTGGGCGGACTGTAGGGATGTAACAATATGGAAAATTTGATATCTCGATTATAGTGACCAAATTATCACGGTAAACGATAATATCGCGATATTTTTTCAAGCGCTGTAAAATGTCCAAAAAATAGATATATTGAAATAACTTCACTAAATCTTGTAACTTCCTTATCATACCAAAATGTTAACAGCCAAAATCTTATATTAAAATGAAACTTTCACATTAAAGGGGCAAGGGATTGGCACAGCAACAGAAAATTTTATCTTAAATGACAAAATATGTAAACAAATTACAGGAACAAAGCTTATTTGTCTGGTGCATCTTAACAGTCAGCAAAATATGTAAACAATTTCTATAGCACGAGAGGAAAAATATATATTAAACAAAACAATGCAAGAGTAGAACAAAAAACAATACAATATATAGAACAGATATCACAAATGTGCAGGAGAAACCAAAAAAAAAGTGCCGCTATCACCACCTTCCGCCATGTTTTCATTCTTTGTGTTTACACATGGTACGCATTCACGCAGCGCCTGCATCGCGAGACTTGAATGAGGCTGTTATTACATATCCTGATAATCCACCGTGATAATGCAATTAATTTAAACATAAACGGTAATTCTTACTGTGTAAAAATTAACCGAAATTTACCGTAATATCGGTAATCGTTACATCCCTAGCGGACTGACTGACAAACAGTCTGGGCTTTTAAATCACGATGTCGGGCTCAGCTGTTGATGACTGACAGCTATCGGCCTGACCCGAATTGCCAACATGCAACTACCATGCAACTAACTTTCGTTTCAAAAAATGTGTTATAAATCTGTAAATTCCCCAGCGCTGAAACACTGGATCAGTGAACCTGTGTCCTACAGCGGGCCTACTCCAGAGAAAATACTGTGTTCGGTCAGGAAAAGACCCACAAACTTTGTATCTGGGCCCCTTTACTTGGGTTTATTATTTCTGGAAAAGGCAACCAATGATGGTTAACCTTTTTTTTCTTTTTTTTTTTTTTTTTAAGGGACCAGTTTATTCACACCTCAAAGCTCACAGAGTCTATTTGTAACCGTGACTAATAAAAACCATCTAAAACCAGCTGAAACCTGTTGGAGGAAGTTGTTGGTCAGAAAAGAGAAGTACTTGTTCATGCACAAGTGTGTGAGAACTGAACTTCTCATTCTGAATTCATCTAGAGCGGTATTTTGCAGGGCAATGAAACCTTTTTTTTTAACAAAAATATAATCTAATAAATGTACATTTACATTCAAATAATGGTGAAACCGATCTCTTGCTCCTTTAACGGGCACACAGAGACACTTTTCTCCAGCATGTGAACGTGTCTGCCTTTGTGTGAGTAAACGCCACTATAGATAGAATGAGTAAGTGCTAAACTGAGAGTTACTCAGTGCTAGGTTATTTTAATCATTACGGGAAAAAAGACACACACCAGAGACATGAGCCAAAAACGTGCTTAGCTGGCAGCATCACTTCATCTCGCTCTCTGTCAGCTACAATGACACACAGCTGATAAGTTATAAAACCAAGGTCACAGTAGGTTGACCTCTGCGCTGACATATAGCAAAATGGGAGGAAATGGAGGAGAAAAGAGAGGAAAAGAGAAGAAGAAACACTGCCTGGTTTGTCAGTGTGTGTGAACAAATATAGCAGGTCTGCTTGTTCTATGAGTGTAATCTGTGTGTGTGTGCATGTGTGGTATGAGAGGCATGACATTTCAACAGCTATAAATCCTAATTCTTGGCATTCCTGCTAAAACAGGAGTTTGTGCTGCCCTTGTTGCTGCTGATCTCATACAAACCCTATGACGATAACCGAAATGTAAGCACACACCTTAGAGAGGAAGAGGGACAATAAACAGACTAAGAGACGGGACAAAAATATTTCCTATAACAACAAAAGCAAATATTAAATGAGTGAATCATGTGGCGCTTCAGAGACGAATAAAATGAAGGAGGGAAAACAGAGGGCTGTGTGTGAGTGAGTGAGAGAGAGAGAGAGAGAAAATGTGGCCAAACGGGAGTTTCAGGCCGGCCCAGTTGCCCGGCAGCAGACAGCATTGTCACGGTAACAGGCTCTTCCTGCCCCTCCTCCTTCTCTCCACCCGCCTCGCGCGCTTTTACCTTATAAGGCAACGCATTTAACTGCTTGTCACGGCGACAATGGTGATGTAAGAGGGCAGCAAGGTGCACCCCCCGCTGACACACACACATACACACCAAGAATGGACATGCATGGAAAGTTTTGAATTACATGAACCTACAGAAACACACACACACACACACACACACACATATTCAGGGTGACACTGCAGATCCTTTAAAGTTACCTGAGTGTCTCCATGTTCATTTTGTGTGTGTTTGAGTGTATGTGTGCTCTATAGTGCAGGAATGTGAAACACGACCCCCCTCTGCTTCCTCTGAAGCAGCAGAAACAGGAGCGATACAACAGATAAGAGGGACAGACGAGGAGAAAGATGGACGTATAGACACACAGGAAGTGACAGGGCAGGTTACGTATAGTAAAGAGGGAAAATAAGAGCGTAAAAGACAGAGAAAGTGACAAAGATAAGAGAGGCTGCTTTGCAACAACACCTCCCAACTTCTTGCCAATGTACAGGAGACTCGGGTCAAATACTGTGTGTCAACAAGTATGTGTGTCTAAGGGAGCGTATGCATGCCCTTAGGTGGCCTTGACTCCCACTTGGTGAATTCTAATACCCTGCTGTGTGCGCATTTCTGCAGTTTTTAGGAAATCTTTTTTTGCTGCATGGGGCTGAATTTAAAACTGATAATGAAGAGACAAGGCTGAATGCTGATCTGGAAATTCATTTTGAAGAGACATGAATTCCTGGTTCAGTTAAACCACCACAGACTTTCAAGATTTATCAGGAGATTGTCAGGCTGGTGGAATGCAAGTGGGTTATTTAAGTAGACAGGATGCAGCTTCTACTACAAAGGGGCGAAGTCCCTCCCCTTCCTGTGTCCCCCCTTGAGACCTTATTTGGGAAAAAATATGTACGTAAAATATGTACGGTAGTCAACGCTGATCCCGTTTGAATTGCGCCATATATTACACATTTAATGTCAATTTAAAGCTCAATTTAAAGTTATCACGTCAACTTTTCGGTGTGGAGTCTTTCTATTTATTTAACTCTCTTCAAAATTGTCTTTAAGTTACAAACATAATGTGTGTAATTTATGGCATGTTCCAAACAGGATTTAAATTATTTGTCTCTCACTGTTGACTGCCACACAATTTTCTTTGTTTTTTAACCAAATCTGGTCCCATGGTGGTCCATCAGAAGAGAAGGGGCTTCTCCTCTGTATTAACCCAAGCCATGTATTATGAACATGGACATGCAGATGAAACAAAAAATTGCAATCTGTAATAAATATATTAGAAATTATTGAATGGGATTTTTAGGATTTGGGGATGCTTTAACAAAAACCGGAAATAAATCAAGCATTGGGCATCCAGCAAAACATACCAGACACTGGAGGGTAAAATTAGATCTCAAAGTGCTTCATATGAGATAAGATCTTAAATCAGGATCATGTAAACTGTTTCCAGACTTTTTCAGGACTTCCTGGTGCTGCGAGTCATTAGCAGAGGAGCAAGGAGCTGAGAAGGTCCAGGCCTGGTACAAGGAGCGGCACATTGTTTGTTCCTCTGAGTTTCCGCTTGTTGATGACCCATACAACACACACACACACACACACACACGTCTAGCCAAAAACACCCCCCCTCAGTCCAGCTCTGTCACACATTCCAGAGCTCACCCTGCCCTTTATGGCTTCATGACTCACTGGCCCTACGCCTGTCTGACACATTCACACAGTCAAGCGCATGCCAAGGCAAATTGGCATGCAAATGGACATTAATCAGCCGCTGAGAGTGTCACATCAGACAGACAGGGAAGTTATGAGTGGTGGTCAGGGATTACCAGGCAGGCTTTTAATAGCACAACTGTGCTGCAAAAGAAGGAAACTGGTGTATTTGTGTTGTCGCACGCTAATTGTTGAGTCTATAAAATGTCAAACCATGAAAAATGCAGGTCACTTTTCCAGAGCCCAAGATGATATCTCAAGAGTGCTTGTTCTGTTTAACCAATCAGGCTGGACACGGTGATGACATTAGTTTTAAACAATCTCCTATTTTGCAGGGAGAAGTGTAATTAGTATTCAAATCATTTACTAAGTAAATTTACTAATACCACACTGCCAAACTACTCCACTACAAGTAAAAGTCCTGCATTCAAAACCAAAAAAGGTGTGTCCCCATGGTGGTTTTATTTTTATTTTGGCAGGTAGCAGCACTTTATCCTAGAGCATCATTAGCAAAAGAAGCTGTAGCACTCTGAAAAAAGGAGATGCGCTTTTTTGCAGCCTCACACGCTCTTCTCATGAGGAACAACTGAAAAAAAAGACTCTGGCACTCAGGAAAAAATGCTTGAAAAACTGTCATCTGAAAAGAAACTAAAGCCGTCAGACAAATGTAGGTTAGTATAAAGTACAATATTTATCTCTGATGAAGTGGAGAAGACGTTTAAAGATGAATAATATAAGGAATACTCAAGTAAAGTAGGCTACAAGTACCTTGAATTTGTGCTAAAGAACAGTGCTTGAGTAAATTTACTTAGTTACATTACACCACTGCTTAAGAGTAGGATTTACTTATCCTTTTAGTACCAACACAGACGTACAACCGGCAAAACCAAAAACATGGTGATGATGGTGAATCCAGGCACTGAACGTAAACACACATTTATACATCAACACACTCCTCACACACTGACCTAAAACCTTAAGTTGGTTTAATGCAGTGATCCCCGTGCCCCAGATAGACTCATGCAGAGCTCTTAACACACACACACACACACACACACACACACACACACACACACACACACACACACACACACACACACACACACACACACANNNNTTAACACACACACACACACACACACACACACACACACACACACACACACACACACACACACACACACACACACACACACACGGCACCCCTCTGAGCCCCTCCGGGTGCAGGGCTGGGTCATGGCTGCTACCACTGTGTACAGGTCGGGTCTGCGGGGGGATCACAGCTCCACATCATTGCAATCCCTTTAAAATGACTTTAATATCACAGTGCCCCCCCCTCCCTCCCTCCTCTGCTGTACATGGAGCAGTCCAGGATGTGTAGACAGTGAATCAGTGACCGTCTGATCCTCTCAACCACTTTCTGTCCATCTGTGTCCAAACAATGAACGACTTGACAAATAGAATTAGCCGCAGTTAAGAAAACCAGCCGCACCAAGTATAAAAACCATTTCCTCAACAGCAGATATAATCTATAACATATGACATATGGATAAAATCTTCTGTCACAGCAGTAGAACTAGACATAGCCTGTATTTTCTAGGTCTGGGTAGAAAAAGGATCAAATGCAGGTTTTGTTTGACCTCAAAGATATTGACTAGCTACTAATACCCAGCCCTACTTGCAGTAGGCAATATTAGGACTCATATTGGGATATTTTAAAAGAAATGTATAACAACTACTATATTTGACACAGTCCAACAGGATAAATGCTAGAAAATATTGAATGCATGAATCCTATGTCAAATTTTGATTTATTGTATGATTTAATGGCCTAAAATAAGTATGGTTATGTGTACACGAGGTGTAGTTAACACAAGTGGTGGCAGATATTGAAATACTAAACTTCCTTTTGCACATTCACACCTCAGTTGACTCAAAGCTCAGTCGTCTTCAGCTAGCTTCCTCCAATTTACAGACGTTTCTCTTCCAAGAACTGAGCGACTTCTGTGGAATCAACACAAGCCTCTCAGCTTTCAGTAAGGTTCAGATGAGTATTTAACAATCTACATCTCTGAACTCAAATGTTCAGCTGCAGCACACCTCTGGTTGGCAGCTGTATTCAGTTCTGTTACAGCTGCTGAGCAGATATAAATATTATCATCAATATGATTTAACTTTCATTGAGGAAATTCATATACAGAGTTTGGTCACGCAGAATACCACAGCAGCCATATTAGTACCAAAACGCTGCTTCAGGGCTGTTGCTAAGCAACCCAAGACTACAGCATCTTATTTTTAGAAGGTTTAAAATGCATCTCAGCACCTGGTGTCCCTACTATGAACCAGTCAAACTCTTGGGCTGCTAAATCTCCCCACTACTGCAAAAATCACTTTTATTCTCCAACCAGTCATCCATCAGAGTATTACTGCCTACCATTACCTCGCTGTCTTTCTCTCCATCCTCCTCCTGCTCTAAAATAGATTCCTCTCACTCCTGCCTGGATATAATGTGACAAAATAAAATATTTCTTTCAACCAAAGCAGACTTTTATTACAACAAAGCACAGCTGGAAATCAGCACTGCTGCAGTTGTCAGTATATGCATGAAGGCAAAAAATAACCCATCAATCCCAGGAAGGTGAGAGAGTGTTAGCACAGAAACTATCTCATACTGCGGTGACGAGCTAAGCAGGAAACACTGCAGCGCCATTCTCACGCTGCAGAGACAAGCCGTCATGTCTCCACAGCAGTGGTGTCAAAACCAGAGCGCTGAGCTCATACACACATGCCAAAGACAAAACTGTGTTGCTCTGTAGCGAGTGCAGGGTACCAGGGTCTGTGTTGACTCCACATGCACTCCCTACAGCGCTGTGAGTCAGAAGAGAGCCAACAGAGGAGTCTTTGTTAACCGAGGGAACGGTAGCTAAATAATCCCCTGCAGGCTAGCTTTGATTGGATCAGACAGGATAGTAGGCTCGTGGCCGATGGCAGTGAGGGCAGAGGACTTCCCTGACCCACATTAAGACTCGTAGCAGAGTAGAAACCTGCACGACTTCCCGCTACACAAATGTCAACTCTGACTTTTAAATACAATAACAGCTTAAGAGACTTAAAGAATGGAAAATGATCTACAGAAGATGGTTCACACACTAAATTGGCAAGTCAGTTACAAACACTTCCTCGACCAGGTGTGGTGTTCAAGGTCCAGTGTGTGATTCACGGGGATATATGGGCTGAAATGGAATATAATATGATATGTTTGTTTAATTTAGTATATACTAAAGTGCATTAATCACAACAGGCACATTATTCCTTGTGTTGCACTTTCATTGAGTATACAGTAGGGCTGTCTGCAGGCATTCTCTACTTTCTTGGCTAGCCATCTGGTCCATTAAGGGAGGGTGACACACACAAATGCATAGTGATCTGTCTGTCTCCCTGGCCTGACTCAGAGAGGCTTGCCCGACTGTTTGTATGTGCAGTGACTTTATATTTGAAACTGGGTCGGGGGTAGAAAACCGCAGAAACCACAGAGTCTTCCTTCCTCTTTCCTCCACTACTACGACTCCTGGGGGGATGCTGCAGTCACTCCTCGACACCGTCTCCTGAGTCTCACTCATCCTCTTTTCTTCTTCTCCGAGGTGAGATTTATTCGTTACCGCTGAGCCATTTATCAAAATAAACAGATCATTTCTCCATTCTGGGAGATGAATGTCTGAGGAACTCACACAACTGCCCATGGTATAGACTCTCCCATCAGTATGGTCTCCACACACACACTACCATTTCACCATGAAAGCCAATATTATCATCTCCTGAGAAGATTTTCAATTCTCCATGCTGTCACCAGTAAAGTCTGACGTAAAGTCACAACAACAGAGACAGACGAGGAAAGAGGAAAAGAATCCTCCTGCTTTCCATTTTCATTTCAAACCCTGAGGCCAACAGCGGCAGCAGTGTGTTTGGATCGTCTTTCTTTTCAGCTGCATAAACAGGCAGTGAACCTGCAGTAAGTGCTTATCATCCATCTGTCTCAAGCTCTCTGTTCGCCTGCATGGGAGTCTAAATGTAGACTTACAGTCACAGGCTGCATAATCCTAAAAAAATATTTTCTCTCCCATTTTTCTGCAGAATAATCAAGGATCATCAATCAGGATTCAAATTTGCTAATACAATATTTAAAGGGACACTTCCAAGTATTGGAAATATCGGCCGTAGAGATGTCTCTCTCCAATATAATGGAACTAGATGGCACTCGGCTTGTGGCCAAAAAATAAAATAAAATAAAATAAAATAGAAAATTCAAAAAAAAAGAAGGAAAAACTCAACAGTAATGTCTCTTTCAAGAAACCATGACTCAGTTAATCAAGATTATCCACAGACTTTGTTGTGAGCAGTTTCACGTAGGAACTATTTTCTTTCTACTGAATTACACCCCCCTACTGTATCATTGCACAGAAGAAGTTCTGCATCGACTCATGGACGAGAGGCTTGTTTTTGTGACAGTGCAAGGTGTAAACTTTAATGGCGTCATCCTCAACTGAGCTGTAACGTTAGCTAGTTCAGTGGTGCTAAGTGAGCTAGCAGTAGATGCACACTTCCTTCTGTGCAGTGATACAACTGGCAGGTGTAGTTTGGTAGAAAAAAAAACAGTTCCTACATGAAACTGCTCACAGCATGGTCTGTGGATTATCTTGAGTAACTGGGACATGATTTCTGGAAAGAGACATTGCTGTTGAGGTTTTTCAAATTTTTTTTTTTTTTTTTGGCACTTTGAGCACTCCGTTATATTGGGAAGAAGGCGGACATCTCTATGACTGATATCTCCAACACTCTGCAACTCACACCAATACAATATAGACTGACAAACAGCACAACAGGTAAGAGGACAAATATGTATTATTAATTTTGGGGTAATCTGTGCCTTAAGGTCCTAAAATATTTGTATGAGCTCAAACACCAGAGTTCTTCAGTTCTTTGTGTTGTAAACCTCTGAAAGCAGGAAAACTAGATGCTATTGTCCATCTCATGTGCCTCTCCGTAAAAGCTCTAGGCTTTTAGTCTCTAAGGGACGTCCTCTGACCTATGAAAGAAAAAAAAAACTGATTGATGTTATGAAGAAGCCCCAGCTCATCCTGGAGATGCCTGACCAGAAATATATCCCACAACACAGATAGAAGCCCCAGAGCTGAATGTTAAATCACACAGAAAAACAATTGCAACACCAATGGCCAGATACATAACGGCCAAGTCCTTTAAAAATAGCAGCACACACTACAGCTATCCTCTTTTGTCTGAACCTGTTGCCTTAACGACTGATAGAGAAATGCAAGGGAAGGAATAAATGTGGAGAGTCAGAGAGGGAGAGGGAGAGTGTTGCGTGGGATTATCTGGTGAGCAGAGCGTCCTCGCTATAAACGAGAGCAGAGGAACCTGAAGGCCAAGCACAATCAGTAAATATTTAATGCTGCTGTGATGTGCCCTGAAACCAGCACAGGCTCCATTCATACAACACTGAAGTGTTTCTGCTTCAGGTGCAAAATCCCTGAAGAAAACAATCCCAATTTTTAACTTCATACAAGCTTAAAATTGATTTTTATTTACATTTTGAAGATCAACAATTGTTTATCAGGATTTTTAATGTGCCATTTCAAATTAGAGATGTTACTCTGGCGTCCTGTAGCATCCATTAAGTGATGCATTTTAGGTTTCTTGTAGCTTTGATAGCATTAGCAGTGATAATGTATAGAAAATGTAAACATCACTGTGCACTTAGTCTACATGTTTTCAGTTAATCCACTATGGTAAATTTCATGAAAGGCAGTTCCAGTTTTAATAACTGTATGCACACAATGCATTGCATCTGCTGTATTCTTATGTGTCCCAGTAGGCCTCTACTCTTCACCTCCTCGCCCCTTCGCCCAGTGCCCCAGTTTGAAAGATGTTAAATAATACAACAGGAGCTCGCTGAGGAAATCAGAGACAGCCGCAGAGGAAACAAACACACACACACTTTGAATCATGGTCTGTTTGCCTCCTCTTCACCTGCGCTGTGTTTTAAAAACCACTGTGATAGATGGAAGCATTTGTCTCAACACCACAACAAACACTTAGCGGGGCCTACAGATCCCAGCAGCCTCATCAGGTGATTCCCCATCAGCGTGGAGCTCTTTCACTTTTATTGCTGCATGGGCAAATTTCCACAAGTTTTAAGAAACAGAGTTGTAAATCAACATGTGACAGTTAGGACTCTGTCCTGATCAAAAATATGTTCTGTTTCGAGCTGTAATAAAGTCTTCAGATAAAAGAATATTTCACCTACAAAATGACCATTTGGATATAAATTACTCACCGTGTGTTACATTGAATCTGTAAAGAAAACTTTGTTGTTCTTGCATGCCTCCACAGTGAACGGAGAATCCAAAAAAGGGGGAGCCTTCCTCATGAATTAAAGTAAACTGGGACAGCATTTAAAAACAGCAAAACTACATCAAAACATCTGTTTACAAACTCTCACACAACTCGTGCAGTATAATAACACATGCATTTTCACTACAGTATTACAATATAAATAACTTCTGGCTACGTATGAACTGCACTTGAGCAAATGCACACGTGCCACGACATGCTACTCAGCCATGCATGAGACTGTTTGTACTGACATGTTTAAATCTTATTGTTTTAGTGAAAATGCTTGTGTTTTGGAAGTACTGAGCATACAACTGAATAAATGAACCTTAAATTATACAGCACGAGTTAGAGTTGTGTGAGAGTTTGTAAACAGATGCTTTGATACAATTTTGCTGTTGTTAAATGTGAAGCTCAATGATTTCAACTGTTAAAGAATGCTTGCCTTTTTTGGATTCTCCGTTCACTGTGGAGGCATGCGAGAAAAACAGTTTTCTGGGTGAAGTATTCCCATTTAAAGGACTGAAACCATTCATCGATTATCAAAGTAGTTCGCGATAAAATTTCTTTCAATGCACTAATCGATTAATCTACCTATCGTTGCAGCTCTTTGTCCCACATCACTAATTTTACTCATGTCATGCAGGCCTACGAGGACAACTTCCCACAACGTGACAAGGGTCCGGTGAAGAAGAACAGAAGATAATCTGTTTAATGCTGGTCTAATTGTTTCAGAGGTCTCGAGCTGCAGCTATGCGACTGACTATTGGACTGTGAGGTAGACGAGTGTGGCATACAGCAGCTACAGTGCTAAAGCCCTGATCCAGCCAAACATCCCCTCCAGATGTCTGCTGTGTGTGTGTGTATGTGTGTGTGTGTGTGTGTGTGTGTGTGTGTGTGTGAGAGAGTGTGTGTGAGTGTGTGTTAGTGAGCATATGCCAGATGTAGCATGAGGCCTCACCATCACAGCTCACTCTTTGTTACCAAACTAGCACGGCCTGTTTGTTGTGCTCCCTCTCTCTTTTTTTTTTCTGTCTCCCTCTTACTCTCATACACCCTCCCCAGAGGGAGAATAACCTGTCTAGGTGTGGCCATGTATGCAGATATCCATTGAGCTTTATTCTACAGAACAACAATATTATTTGAGGACCATGGATCCTGACCTGCGCTGAGGAAACAGCCACAGAAATAAATCAGCTCTGCATTATTTAGATCGCTGCTAATTAACTCTTTAAATCTTTTAATCAGTCTGAAATTGTAATTGTAAACACATCTGAACCTCTGTGAGGAGTGCCAAAGAGCCACAGAGGTGTTACTTTCTCTGTTGACATTACATTTATTTGCTGTGATTAAACAGGTCATAAAAGAAGGGAAATACTTTGCCTTTGCAAGCCATGTAAAACAAGATGTGTTTAATTATCTCCCAGTAATTTCCAATGGGGTGTTGTAGCCTCTGTTGGTTTTGTTATGGCACTAATTAAAAAAGGAAAAAGTGTCTTTAATCATAATATGATCTTGATACACCTCATCACATTTGCTCACCCTGCACCCTTAATTTGCTATAAACTAGAGCAAAATAAATCAGCTGTGTCTCCATGCGTCACTCCCCACCTTTCTATTCATCTCAGATATGTGTCAGATCTGGACGTAATCCAGTCATGTGAGCTGGGATGTAATCTCCTGGTGAGTAGCGGTGGTGGTGTGGGTGGGGTGGTCTGTCCCACTCTGACAGATGTTGCTGCACGGCGACAACAGCCTCCAGAGGACGACAACCTCAGACCATGTGAACAATACATACTGATTACATACACACGGGCTACAGATGTCAGCATCACAAGGTTTGTTCCACACTGAAATATAGACCATTTAAAGGTTCAGTGTGTATGATTTAGGGGAATATTTGGGCAGAAATCGAATATAATTTTATGTGTATGTTTTTTTAGTGTATAATCACCTGAAAATAAGAGTTGTGTTTTTTGTTAACTTCTAATGAGCCATTTAGATCTACACATGTAGCAGGTCTTCATTCACAGAGTCTGCCATGTTGCATGGCCATGTTTCTACAGTAGCCTAGAATGGACAAACCCAGCACTGACTCTAGATAGGGCCATTCTCGTTTTCAGGTCAGCTACCGTACTTAACACCTGCTCTTAAAAGACAACAAAAACACAAACTAGATTTAAAAAAGTATCATCTAACATTGAAACAGAAGAGGCGAAGATATCCTGAAAGCCTTTCAGTCCCTGGTATTGCTCAAACTCCAAAATTATTGGACCCTACATTTCCCATAATGCAACTAATATCATCTTTTTGTTTCCTCCAGAGCCACAGAACAACTGTTTTCAGACTGAGTCACACTCCTTGTGACTGGTAAACTGACTCTAACGTATAAAATCAGTAAAGCTCCCCTTTAATGTTTGTTTTAAGAGATTTACTTTATGTCTGTGTTGTGATAAAAAAACATTTCCTCTTCACGATCTGGCAATGTAAAATCTGTTGAATTAAATGCGGTTTGAAAGAAAAGAGCTCTCACTTTGGTCAAGAGTGACACCTAAACAGCACATATTAACTCTACCACCAACACTCACATACACCATAAAAAGGACACTGAAATAAAATGTGCTAAAGACACAGACAATGCATATCTATCTATAGCATCTAGTGGATGAAACAACGCCTTAGCCGCCTTTAACTGTTGCAAGCAGTTTGAAATAGCAACAGTGAGAACATGGGTTTTGCTTCTGGTTCTTTTTTTCTGATCAAATTTTTATTGAATCTGAACTCTCTCCCTCTCTCTCAGGTGCAGGATGACAGCAGAGCTCTGAAGTGGTGTTTCCAAAAATACATAGCCCTGCAGAGCGCTGTGGTTCAGAATAGAGAAGCTGCAGCCTCACAGACACATCTATGAACGTTATCTGCACTCTGCAGCCTCGTAGAGAGGTAACACCGTGACACAGTGAGGATGCACATTCTGCAATAGAAATGCATATTTTTTTATAATCTTTTAGCCCCTTACTGTCATAAATTAGTTTGAATATGGCGACGAAAACAATTAAATACGATTGAGATTAGCTGGCAAAGGACTGTACAGGACTGCCTTTCTCTGAAAATAACCTGCAGTCGTCTGATTTGGAAACTGCAGCAGTAAATGTACTATGAAGTTCTTTGTTTGAGCATTATAAGTGCGGCCAAATTACACACCTACAATCGGTGGGGGTGTGAGTTGAGGTTACTGTAATCCTTCCATTTAAACTCTACTGATGGCTGTTTAAGAGGAAGTTGCTAAAAGCAAAGCTGAAGTGCAGCTTTTTACATATTCTATTGTTTTCAATATGTTCCTCAGTTGATTTCCCTTTGTGTTAAGGGGAACTTAGATGTCAAATAATAACTTTAAAAAACATCTGTATACAAACTCAAACACACACCAGTGCATGCAAACATGCAGCTGCAGCTGTGCAGTAGGTGAGGTCATGAGAGGAGCCTATGTTTGTTTAACTGCACGGTGTTTACCAGCAGCCTCAGGCAGACAAACCCACAGCTATGTAACTCTGAAAAACTAGAGGGGGGAAACCTCACATTCAAACTGCAGTCAACCCCCTCGCCCCTCCCCAAGACCCAGAACATAATGGTGGCCCCACCCTTCAACCCCACCTAAACACACATCCTTTTCTTCTGCTGCTTTCCTACAAACAACACCCCTCAAACACACAGTCTGCATGAGAACACACACATTGACACAGTTTCTCTGCTGAAACATACAAATGTCATCAGCTCTAAACTTGTGACACGCGTCTGCTCCAGTGCCGATCCTGCATCACTAACAGAGCCACAACAATTCCTATTTTCTTTCTAGGAACTATAACAGACAGCATATACAAACATATTTGGAATTTTCTTCAAAGTTGCTGGAAACTTAGCTTGAAATAATAAAACTACATATATGATATGAAAGATGAGCATTCATATCTGCAGCATTAAAAATCATCCAATGAAAACATTTTGTTGCCACAGAATTAACTGCCATATCCATCAAATAACAAGTAACAAAACAAAAATGCAGCAGTGTTTCACATCTGATCAGCTGTAGCTGGCAGACATTTTGCATTTTGCTTGATAAATGACTTAAATGATTAACTGATGATCATTATGTTATCATTTGACGTATCAACTAATGGTTTCAGCACCTCTGTCTTCAGTACTCAGCGTGAAATGTCATGCAGATCAAAAATACAGGGGTCGGAAATACTGGCTAAACCGCTACCAACTATTTTTTTTACACATTGGCAAATGGATTGCAAAAAAGTGAGTATATTGCTTTCAATCTGTTAGATGAGGATACACTTGGAGGACATGAGAAGAGGGGGAGTCTGAGCCTCCAGCTAAAACCATCAACATACTGGCAGCCAACCAAGAGGAAATTCTTAGTCCCCATTGTTGCCAATTTCAATTCATCAGTGGGAAATGCCATTTACTAATCCTCATAATTATGCACAATAGCCAAGAAGTAAGCTTGTGAACATGGCCGTGATTAGTGAGAGAGCTAAGGTTATGTCAGCCGTACACTGAGCCCACTGCGTATATGACATTTGGATGCACCAAAGCCCTCCTCTCTGCCCCAAATGGCAACGCCTTCCTCACACACAAAGAGTGGGAGAGAAACAGACCGTAAAGAAATCTCTTTGAAAGAGAAACACATTAGGCTCCACCACCTCAACACACAGGCCTACAGCAGACCAATGTCAATACCAGCCCTGGGCTACACGGAGCACTACCATCTCTCAACTGATCGGACCATGTGTTTAAGTTTGCTGCCTGTTGTGCTGGACTACTCTGCTGTGCACTTTGAACTAGAAACAAAGCAAATGGTTCCAAAGTACAATCAATCACTGGGTGGTGGTGTCTGAAAACATTCCTGCAAACAAATATTTGGAGCAACGATTGGCGCCACGACTTCCGCCACATCGCTGGAAACTCTTAGTTCCCCCCTGCGAGCACCCGCTGCCCCAGAGGAGGATTCTCCCTCTTGTCTCCACCGCACAGACCACATCTGCAATCCTGCAAAACCCCAACTCTTTTTTCCCCCTGTCGGGCAAAAAAACAGGACACCCCGCCCCCACTTTAGTAAAAAGCCCCCTCCCACTGGCCTAGCAGGCTATAATGGGCCACCAAAGGAATGTTTCCCCCTGCATGCTCTCTCACCGCCGCCAATGGCAGAACAGAGAGAAAGACAGAGGGGGAAACAGAGAGGGGTTACATTCTTCTCTGCTCTGTCCTCTCGCTGGCTGTCTGCTTGACTGACTGCTTCGTTGTTTAGGTCCACAAGCTGATTCTGGATCTCGGTCAGCTGAGGCAGAGGGCTTTCCCACAGCTGACCTGGAATCAGCTGGCAGTGAGGGAATGACCAAATGCTGTACTTCCATGATCTTACATCACATCAGTTTGAGTAATTAAAAAAAAGTCACAATTAACTGATTCCAGCTTCTTTATATGAATATTTTGTGGGTTCTTTACTTCTCTATGACAGTTAACTGAATATCTTTGGGTTGTGAACAAAACAAGACATTTGAAACTGAAAAGAAAACTAATCATTAGTTGCAGCCCTAGTCGGAAGAAGGTTATATGCAGCAGTGTCTCCATTTTAATCTTATCCTTGTCAAGCTGAAAGTGTTTCTGAAAACACAACTGGATCATAACAAATGTTTTTTTTTCATTATCATTTAAAGAGCTGATTATTTTTACATTTACTTGGTTGTTTACTCTATAAAAATATAAAAGAACCTCATTGTCAGAAAGCATTAAAACAATATATTTCCTGGTGTCTGAGCTTCATATGTTATTACACAATGCATACATATCAGTGCGTTACAAGGATTAAACTGACTAACAGTTCACCTGAGGCGAGAAAAAACAGAAATCATCATATATACAGATAAACAATCAAGGTGCAGACCTCACTGATATCTGCTCCACAGCCCTAAATGATAACAGCTTTGATTCCTCTTGTAGCTGCCACACCCTAGTCAGGTTGGTCCTGCTACTCCGAATCAGCCAATCACACGCACACAACACACAGACAACCAATTAAAGCGTCTGCTCCTTTAATTCTCTACAAACAGAGCTTTGTCTATTGTTGTTTGGTGAGCAGGCTATTTAGTCCACCATTTTCAGCTCCCTTCATTCTTTTAAATGTTGTTTTGGAACAGGAAGGCAGACAGGGAGAAAAAAAAAAGTGGCCTGGCAGCTTATCATGCAGCTAGATCTTAGCCAGAGTACAGACGACGGCAGGACGCATTGTTTGGTCCTGACAAAATGTCACTCACAGCTCGTCCCGAGCCAACCCGGGCCATCTGAACCGGCTCTGCCTGCCTGCCAACCAGTCACACAGAAAGCATGTGAAAGTGGGCGGAAAAAGAACAAACTAACATTGTGTCCAGCTGCCCACCTTGGCAGTAATGGAAAATAAATCTGTGTGTGTGTGTGTGTGTGTGTGTGTGTGTGTGTGTGTGTGTGTGTGTGTTGCAAGTCTGGGCACTGGTGGGGTGTGTCAGGGGAGGCTGGCTACAAATGCTGCTGACTCTGATGTTGGAGGACACACATATACTGGCGAAGCTGGAATAACTAGAAAAAAGGATTTTATGTGTGAAAGAAACAAATGTGCCTAATTTAGCACAAGGATGCATTGCTCAACAAAGCGTCTGACAAGTCGTGTAAAAGAACAGAAAGGTATATTGAATGATCTGGTCTGCTTCTCCCCATCTCTCCATCAGTCACAGCTGTTAACTGTAAAGTCCATCTCACAGTTCAGCTCCAAATCACGTCTGTGCACACAGACAGGCAGACAGAATAGGAAAATGAAGACAGATAAGCATCAGAGTCATTGACCACAACTGATCTGCCACTGTGACACAGCTGATTTATGAGAGCTATACACTCCTGACACAAGCTGAGAGACGGAATAAAAACATTAAAACTCTGACGTGAATCCAGGAGTAAATTTCTCTTTGTTTTGACAGCACATGGGTCATTCACTCAGTTGCATGAATGACATTTTAAACATCTATAGTTTTAATATTCTTGGTGAATCAACTGAACACGACTGCAACAGTGGGAAACGTGCTAATTAATTCTGATTTCAAAAGTACACCACCTTAACAAATAAGAACAATCAATCAGCAGTGATCCCGACTGCTCCAGGCCTTTTGGCTTGTGTACTTTGCTGTTTTCCTTGTTAGCTCATCCACCCACATCGCTGTACTTTCGCCCTGCCTTACGACATGAGAAATATGTGCAGCCTAACTGTCGCTGAGAAGCTGGATTTGCATGCACCGCCTGCCACACTGTCGAAGGTTACAATAAAAACTCCGGTGGTGTCACTGCATACTTTGACATGTTTCAGCATGTGGTGGATCCAAGAACTGTGAGAAAGACTTAATAACATGTTTGTCAGGCGAGGAGCTTCGCCTGTAACAAACTGCAGTTCACTGGACTCAGTCCATGTACTCTGGGGTGTTGAGAAATGTTGCTCAATGTACTGAATGGACAACTGGAAACACACTGCAAGGACAAACCTCTGCTTCTGCCAAGGAAACAAAGACTCACACTGTACAACTCTGAAATATCCACATCACAAGAGACTCCCAAAAAGTTGATCCTTTGCACAGTGAATCTGTGATCTGCAGGGCAGGGAAACTTTAAGTTATATTCAAACAGTGCAAATTAAGGAGTAGTGTGTAGGATGTCATCTATTGGCAGAGAAGGTATATTATGTTCATAACTTGGTTTAATTAGTTTATAATCACCTGAAAATAAGAACTGATCTATCGTTGATTTTGAATGAGCTGTTAAAATCTACAAAAGGGGGCAGGTCCTCGTCTACGAAGGACAAATGACCATTTTTGCTTCAGCCACTGTAGTTCTCCTATACATTTTGGCAGACAGGAGAAGTGTCAGTTTTGCAAACTAAACACTAGATGCCACTTAATCCTCCACACTGGACCTTTAGGTTAAAGCCTAACTGCTGCCAAATGTATCCTTTTAAGCAACGTCTGAACAGATCGGCTATCGTCTGACAATGATAAAGCCTCTGGTTGCGATGGCTGAAAGAAAAAAAGGCTAAATCGTCTTCAGACAATAGCCAATAGGTTCTAATACTGCATTTTGTCCAACATGTTCCACCTGTTTTGCTCTCCACACAAATGTTTTACCTGTAGGCGACTAAAGCCTGCTCAAACATGATTTGTTACAACAACTAGTCCTACAAATGGAAACCAGGACGTTACTGATACCAAAATCTTGTAGTATTCATTACAGCTCCTTCATACATTCACAGATCAATCTGTTTTATTCGATTTAAAGCATCAAGATTTTCAATTTTTTACTGATTGAGCATAAGAGAGATGAGGTATAGCATCTAGCATTTTTTACACAAGCAGATGAAGTCCTAGTCTTAGTGGTGCTCTCGATGTGCGAACTACTAATACACCTCCAGTGTTCTGGTTTCAATTGTGAGCTGTGTCCTGTTGTTACATGTCATCTGGTTGTTTCCTGACCTAGGCTTTCCGGTCTCTGTTGCTCTACCATTGACACCAAATAAAGGCAAGAATACCAAAAAATCCTAAGCAGTGCCGTCTTGTTCCCCTCTTGTATTACTCAACATGGTAAATATGAAGAATCAGCATGATGGAATAGTCTGCATCCAACAAATCGCTCCTGGTTTTGACCTTATGGATTTGCTTCTCGCACACTACAAGGACAAATCCATTCCCACACTCATTAGATCCACTTCTCTCTTGATATTCCTGCGGGAGGCATTTGCTCACTTTGCGCAATAAGTGGCACAGTGAGCGTGAATACACCGCAGGAATTTGCCCTTGGTTGCCCCGCCTCAACGGGGCCAGCACAGCTCAAGCTTGGCATGGGGACATGTCCCCGGCCTGAGCTGTTCCCAATCAACCAACACCTATCAGCCTCCACTGATGAGTGCAGATTCAGGAATGGACCTCAGCCCAGGGTTGCACAACAAGCCTCATTCTGTTAATGATTGGCAGGTTAGATTTTCCTTTTGAAGAAACTTTGACCCGTGTGATCTCTACACAAACATGCAGAGAGTCCTCACAGTCATCTACCCACCCACCGTGAGTTAACAGTGAAGGACTGGACCCGCCAGGTTTGATGGTAATCAACTGCAGGAATGTCTGATGTTGACGGCTAAAATGCTGAGTAGCCTAATAAAAATGCACGATTCAATGCTCGGCATGCTGTCACACCACTAGAAACTATGCCAGTCATCTGGCTAGTAAGTGAATAAGATAGGGTGCGTAACCTGGTTAGCACTACACACACACATATACACACACACACACCCACTCAATCATTCCACACTGTTAAGCAATGGTTCTTCAAATTATCCTTCATTATACTGCCTCTCCACTCCCTTATGAGAAAGGTTTAGTGCTGTATTATGTGTCACTTCATCATCAGGATCACATATGCATCATCCAATTTCCATTTTGCAATATATCAGGACTTGAACAGGTCTGTTTTTTGAGATATAGCCATTCAGCATAGCGAGGGGAATGCTGCATAAAAAAACAAGGTCATGTTAGTCTGGTGAATGTCAGTGGACGGCTTTTATTGCCATCCAGGGGGAAAGTCGCCAAAGTATTGCAAGAAACATTAGCATAGATTGTAGCTCAGTGGTATGTATTAAAAAAAACATCTCAAAGAGGAGTAATAAGAGAGTTGATGAAGATGGGGGAGGGAGAGTAGAGTAGGTACTGCTTGTTTTAGACAAACACCATGCTGTGTAAATGTTGATTAGTTAGAAGGATGAAGAGAACTGTCACTCTGATGATTGGTTCAGTATACGTCCAAAGAATAGCAAAATGCAGAGCCCAATATACCATATTGTACCAGGCGGTTTAATGCTACTTGGTGTCTGAGCATTTATGCAGAATATTACTGGAGCTAAAATCTGCAGCACAGCAAGTGGGCGTTTAGTTCTGTGCAGTGAAATGAGTGTGGCTGCAGAAACTTGTACGTCCCAGGGCTGTGGGAAGAATATGAGACTAGCAATGTGAAATTGGCACAACAGATGCAACAATGGTCTGTGTGCACAACGGGTGTGCTCAACGTAGCATTGCTTCTGACAGCTGTCTTTAGCTTTAAACCCCTGGGTTTTCTCCTTACCCGACCTGTCAGACAAGCATCTCCTGATTTACAAATTAATGAGGGGCACTGTATTAGACTACACTCTACACTCACACTGCTTTAATCTACACTGGGCATTGGTGTAACCCTCTATATTTATTTTTTATATATATATACATATACATATACATATCTGTGCATTGTAGAATTGTGCCCTTGTACTTTTGGATTTACTGTTTTAAAATCTTCAATGTAAATCCTCAACTACTCTTTAAAAAAAGCACTGTCATCAGTAGGCCATATGTTAAAGAAATAACCTGCCAGTTCAATCTTGCAAACAAAAACTCCTTTCAGTTTCCGAAAATGATGAAATTTCGGACATGCTAATCCACAGCTTCATCTCTATATCGGCCTTGAGCAGCACCGTATCGGTCAGCTCTTCCAGCAGTGAGCAGCAGCTGAAACTCGCCTCGCCTCAGTCAGTCTTATCGGCCTCCAAGCAGCCAGCCATGCAGGCAGACAAGTGGGACAGGACGCCTTGATAAAACCCTTAAGAAATCACTGTTTGACTTTCTATTTTAAGCCTCAAATGTCTGCACAATCACAGTTCTGACTCTTTCAACAACGTGGCGCTCTGTTTCCCCTCAGAAAGGGGCAAAAGTGCAGGGGTGAAAAAAGAAAAGATCACATTTTGAAGAGTGAAATCAGCCAACTAATGTTAGACAGGCTCTGCACACACTGACAGAGGGAATTAGGAGAAGAAATCAGCGTGTACTCAGAGGGAAATGACACGACATTGAGGAGACGAGCTAAGAGGAGAGGCTAGGAGAAGAGCCAGGCTAGAAGGAGAAAATGGTTGATATAAAGTGGGGCATGGAGGGCTGCGGAGGGTTTATAGAGCAAAACCGAGGCCCGTGCTCGGTTCTCTGACCTCCACTCCCCATCCCATCCCTCCCCTGCCATTTTCTTTCTGCCCGCCGCCGCCTCCTCTCAGCCCGGCTTGACTCGGCCGAGTTGGGCCCGACTCTTCGGTTCCCTTACCTTCCTCTGCTGTTTCTCCCAGGCCGGGTCCAGCAGCAGGTCCCGGTCCCAGTCATTCTCTTGCTCCATGTAGGTCTGGACCCCTCCGGCCGAGGGTTGATTATTGGCAGCGTGATAATCTACCATGTCAGCAAAAGAAACCTGAGTGCGCCACAGAGACAGTCAGGAGGGAAAAAAAATAAAAAAAAACAAAAATGGAAGAAAAGCAACGACGGCCCAAATCAGAGAGGTGGGACGGGGAGGGATACACAACCCAGGAAAGTGTCCTTCTCTCGCAGCTTTCAGTCGTGAGTGTGTTTTTTAATGGGATGAATATCCAGCGTGTGCAGGCAGAAAATCCCCGCTGCTGCTGTGAGAAGAAAAGCTTTCCCTCTGAACTGAGAGGCTGCTGGGAGGAACCGGCCGCTCCTACAGGCTGCAGCGGCACCGACAAGCTGCACGCGCTGCCGAGCGACACTTCCGGTGCCACCTTTTAAAGTAAATCCATGTGCCTCGTGTACCTATTAAAGCTTTATTTACAGGGTCAAGGATTTTATTGGTCACATAATCAATATCTCTCTAAACTGTGCAGTGAAATGCTTTGTTGTCTCCTCTATTACTGTGCTTAAATTATAGATAGCCTATCAAATACACTGGAGCAATACAATATACAGGCCTATGATATACAACAGAGAAAACACATACAGCAGAGAAAATAAGTGCAAAAAGTTATGTGCTAAATTAATTATTATGTAATGATTATATATAGGCTATAAATATAAAATTTCCCACACCTCTAACGACTTCCATAAAGACCTCTAAATACATTTTTTGTTTATTTCACCGAGTGTTGCCCTCAACGCATTTTTCATCCTAAACAAAATTGTTATATTTTCTGCTATTCACTATTTTTGTTTTGTTTTGATTTGGTTTTTAAACTTTATTAATAAGTTTCTCAGTAAATACACACTCAAGCATTTAAGCACACACACCCCACCCTCCCCCGGAATCCAAGAAGTGGAAAAAATTATAAAATTGAATTATTTCAAAATTATTATTTATAAATGAATTCATAAATAATAATATAAAAAATATAACAACAAACACATGATTAAAGGTTAACAATGTGTAAACAAAGCGACTTGGATTATTGTTACAATTCAAACCACTCATTAGCTTACCTAGTTGGTGACAAAAGTATAAACACATATAAACATGCATACATATGTACACACAGGTAGGTATATGTAGCGTACACACATACAAAGGTATGTACATTACTCTTCACCTTTGTAATATACAAAAATAACATTGAAAACCAAAAATATTATTTAATCAAATATTTAATAGTTCTTCATATCCATCTCTCACATTGACAGTAATGCATTAAACTTTTATTATCAATTTACAAAAGAAGTGCGAAAGTCAGTTTGGGAGCTCTTGTGCAGTTTTGCTGCTCTGTAAATCCTCCCTGGACTTTATGAGCTTTTATTTTGAAGGGCACCTCGCCTACGTTGCAGTGTCAGTCCGTGCATCTGTATGAATTGACACACCTGTCTCCAGTAGCTTCAGCTCATGAATATTCATACGATATTTGAACATGAGCTTCTGAAAAATGACACATTATAAATCTCAAAAATTGAAATTGAAAACTTACAACAATAAAACACACTAAGTTTACAGTTTGCAGTGCTGCAGTAAGATTTCAGTACTGATTTAAGATTATATTCTATAGGCATTCTGATATCTGCCTTAAAGGGCCACACTGTACCAGCGAGTTTTTCTAAATCCCTTAAACTTTACATCACATCTAACCATTTTGCAAACCATGCTGCTGTGTTTTGCAAATTTAGATTTATTTTCCATTTGGTGCTGTGCAATAAGAAAATGGATTGAACTGCATTAAAGTTACATTATCTTCATGTGGTAATTTGCTGGAGGATCTCTCGTCATCCTGGAAAGACCACGCTGAATCTGTCTGCAAAAAATAAAAATAAAAATGTGTTTGTTATGTTGCCTAAGGTCTTTTGAGGTGAGTAGAAAAATTCTTGTCTTGCTTTTTACTTCTGTGATTATGAGTGTTCTAAAGTATTGTAATACCACAGGGTACACGTGTTTGTCTGCCACATTAAAGTCAAAACTGCTCCACCAAATAAAAATCTGCTCAAAGATTTTAGGTCAGCCCCTGGAAAAACTATGATGAATCAGTCTGCCATGATAACATATTAAGGCTGATCAACAACACTGTATGTGTCCCCAGTCATGTCCTGAACAGTGAACACAGTGAATAAGTGATGGCATCATATCAGAGATACAGGGCCCAGTGTTTTAATAATGTTAGACTGAAACTTTATTTTGTGCACCAGTCTGTACTCAAACTATTCTGGATCTTAATACCAGAACAAATGCACATCTTGTCTTACATGTTTGTCTTTGTTGATGTTGCAAATGGAGCTGCTGTGAGGCAAGAAACATTACAGAGTTGATCTCACAATAAAGTTTCATCACAACTAGTGGTTCAGAGGGGTCGTGACCTCTGTGAGCGTCACCAGATGATGTGGGGCCAGAAGGTGCTCTTTCATTTAGATTTATTGTCCTTACTATTTTCAACTTTCTAACTGTAAAATATCACATGGCATCTAGTTTCTCATGTGCCTCTGATAATGAAAAGAAAAGGAAAATCAATCTTTAGCAGTTGATTCACATCCAGCCTGTGAACCATCAAGAGAACCACTGACCCAGAGGAATGACACCCATAAAACAAAGAAGCCTGAGCTGTGGTATCATCCATTACTTTGAGGCTCGGGCTGGTTTGGAGGGTGACGGTCCCGCCCGCAGGAGCCACCTACAGAAGTAGGTCATGCTCAAGCTGTCCTGGTCGATTAGCGTCTCCGTGCTTGTAGCAGCATATAGACTGTAACAACACCATCAAAGAGTACAGAAGCATTTAAGTTCTTTGGCACCATGCTTCAGCTGTCATGTTGTCCTGTGATGTGTGCAGCTCTGCTACAAACAGCTCTGTGATGGGTCAGTCTGAGTCTGGGCTCAGTAGCAGGAAGGAGCTAATTATGATTAGGGCTGTTTTTATTTGTATTTTTCTAAGAGGGACTAAACAAAAAAGAGTTGAGTCTCAAATGCAACACGTTCTCACCATGGATGTATTAAGGGACCTGGACACAGCACTGGAAGCAGGGCCCTTGTTCATCCCTGTGAAAGTTGCTCAGTGGCGCATGATGCCAAAAGAGTTCTACTTCTCTGGTGTAAAATATCCCAGATCTTCCGCTTCACCATGCCCATAGAGCAGATGCACTAGAGAGCTCCACCAGCAGAGTGGCTAACTTACGTCAGGTAAGTGCCTAACTTTTGGTTTAGCCCTCCGCTAACTTCAATGTGGAGAAAAAGATTTAATCATGCGGCCTCTCTAGACTTTCAAAATGTTATCGGACCAAATGGATCAAGTCCTAATTGTGAAAAGAGTCATTTCAAAAAATATGTCCACTGATTTACAGTGGACTCTCTTTTCCAATGTAAGTCAATAGAAAAAAGTCTTTTTGGGCCCCATGGCATCAAGTGATGGACGCAGAAGTTGTAGTTACACAGTTTGGCCACTATGTCAAATTGCCTTTAATGTCAGGCACACTTCCTGGAGGTCTGATTCTCACCAGCCCATTGTCATTCCCAGGTTTTCAAACATCAATGTCACACTCCTTGGCATCTCATAGCAACTGCAGCTGTGGCACACTGCTGAAACACTTTGCATCATGTGGTTAATGCTGTGGAACAGTCACGGTAAGGTTTAGGCAACAAAACCACTTCATTAGGTTTAGAAAAATGTTTTGGCTTAAATTAAGTACATTTGTAACGTAAATGTAATGTCACATAAATACGTAATGTGATTGATGTCAGTGACTGTACGTTAACTGCATAATGTTATGTTAAAACAACACTGACTTTGTTTAACACAGGACACACACTGTGACCACTGGATCAAAGTCCAGTTTTGTTTGACCGACACAGTGTCAAAACTGCTGTTTCTTGAACTGCCACTTGAGGCTGCCTCCAAGAACCAGTGGTCATTCCCCATAGACCTCCATGTTAAATGCCCAACTTTACAACCGAAATAAAGCTCGAAGCTTTAAAATGGCAGTCCACAAACCAGTGGGTGATGTCACAGTAGCTACGTTAATTATTTTACAGCAACAAACACTTTTTTTTAATTTAATCATACAAAGAGCGGCAACAGTATCTACCATTAAAATAAAATAAATGTATGTTTATTTCTTTAAAAAGTGTTTTTAAAAAGAGAGGATCCACCCAAATTAAAAACAGCATATAAATATATTTTCACTTGCTTCTATAATAAATATAGTTTTGGTTTGATTTGAAAATCTGTGAGTTTTTGGAAATGATTTTCTTTCAAACGACTCTTGACTGAAGAAGTAGATCCTCTATAAACACTGCACAGTGAATTCTGTTGATTTTCTAGTAAAGTATGATATAATAAAGTATAATATTTGATTTTCAGTTTCAAAGCTGTGAAACTGAATTCCAGTCTCCTCCAGTGGTCTGAGGTGGTGGCAGATATTTCAGAGACAGATATCTGAAACAAATACTATGTGCATGGAGAGATAACAGTGGAGGTGAGTGAGATGTTTGTTTCTTTGCTTTTTTTGTTCAGGCTGTGTAGATTTTACTCTTTGTGAAAGTAGTTAGAGTTCTCATTTGTTTTTGTTATTGCTGGGAACTGACCCTTTGGGTTATATTTGTTTAATGCTTTCCTAAAAAACAGCCACTGGTTGCAGTTCATAATATTTTGAATATACAGCGACCATGGCTTTTATTTCCATATAAGTAAGTTCCTGTGGGATCAAACAAAAGAGGGAGAGAGTGAGAGAACGAGAAATGAAAAGTGTTAGAGAGAAAAAGTTTAGTAAACATATACACATTTCAACAAAGCACACTGAGAGTAGAGAGAGACAGAGACAGGAAGAGAGACAAGAAAGAGAGAGCTTGGGTGTGGCTGATGTATGACTGTCACATGCCATCCTAAAAGTCACTTTGAACCAACACAACAGCAATGCAACAGGATATTGGACTCACACACACACACACACACACACACACACACACACTGCCTCTGGTATGTGTAACGCTGTTCTCACTTTAAAGAATGATGCTGGAGGACGGATATTTACACATACCAGACATCAGCAAAGAACAGAGGGTCATTTCTCAAAATATCCCCTGTGGTTGGGGTCATTACAGAGATGGACTCTGTAGAAAAGCTACAGAGAAGTTCTCTGTGACCAGACTAGTAGAGGAATAATCAGTGTGCATTTTCAACCACGGCCTTAAACTAAACAGACAGAAAAACCAAGGAAACATAAACATTTAGAAGAACATAAAATGTTTGTGATATCAATTTAAAGAGAAACAATTTAATGTCTGACTGAAATCCTGCAAAGCAGAAACATTATGTTAAAGGTCCCATATTATGCTCATTTTCAGGTTCGTACTTGTATCTGGGGTTTCTGGAAGAACACGTTTACGTGCTTAATGTTAAAAAAAAAAGCATAACTTCTCTCTTACTGTCTGTCTGAATATACCTGTGTTAGCACTGTGTCTGAAACACTCCGTTTTAGCGTTAAGTCAACCTCCTGAAAAAGCCTGGTCTGCTATGATTGGTTAGTGTTTGCGGGTCTTCCACATCTGCACGCTTGGCATCTTTGCACCATCATTACAGCCAGGGAATAACTGTAACGGCACTGTAGTGGCAGTTTCTACCTTTACAGAGTATAGTTGCGACTTCACAACTTCATGCGAGTCACAGTTTCTAAATATGGATGGTGTATATTTCTCTGTGGATTAAAGGTTTTGATACTTTCACAGTATTAATATGGCACCTATACCTGCTTTATAATAAAAAAAGATAAGGACATATGACTTTTTAGAATATGTGCCCTTTAAAACCTATTTCCATTCCCTGTAATAGAAACTCAAATTTTAATTAGCCTTAAATTGAACAAATAAGGGCCAGCTTTGTGTCCTGGGCTAAAGCACAATAAAATGACAAACTACTTTACTGTGTATAAGATAGTATTATAAGACATGGTAAAGTGTATGAATAGGCTGTGCTAACAGCTCAAAATATTTGAGTTTACTCCATATCTTAATGCTGAACTTGCTCTCACGAGGCTGGCTCCTCAGTGTGGCGGAAAGAAAAGCTGGAGCACTGAATTTTAAGTTTGGCTGGTTTGGTGGGCTGAAGACATCCCAGCCAAACTTCACCTGACTCCTGCAATGATTAAAAGAGAAAAAGAGAATTGCAAAATTATCAAAGCTTATTGGCTATATGTTTTCACACAATTTGTTTATAAGGATTTTGTTATTTTGCAGTGAAAATAAGCAAATCGATGTCCATTGCTTACTTAGTAAATCTGAAGAGAATGATGTCACTCGCCTCTCAAGTGAATTGACAGACAACAAATGTTTTTGAAGAGATACTGTGAAACTTTAATGATGTCAGTGTGGACACACAGTATTATCATCTGTCGGTTAACAAAGGCCATAACCAAGAAATCTAAAAAAAACAAACTAACAAAAAAAAAAAAACAACAACAAATGGGAAGAATTCAAACAGTGTGATAATGCAAATGGGAATTTTAGCATTTCAAAAAAATAATGAATGTAAGTAATTATTATTATTACTACGTGTAATGCACATTGTACCTTGCATGTTAATGTCTTCTTTAGATGGATTTTGCAGATGTCATGACCAATTAAAAAAACAGCTAGCGATACTGTATAAGCATCAAGTCTGAGTCTCTCAGCGTGGATGAGGTCATCCATGGATACTAGTGCAGATACATTCATCCATCACATCTGTGCAGTCAGAAAAGGTCTACATTAACTAGCCTGGATATAAAGTTCAATTTAAAATAAATACATGAATCTACTTCTTTCAAATGGTATAAAGAAGGTTTCAAATAGCATTTTCTTCTGTGTCACTGTGACTTTACCTTTTGAGTGCTATCCAACAAATTCTCAGTAATGATTACACTAGTTTTAATACTAGTAAAACTAGTTTGTCTGAGCCCCTCATGAAAAGCTTACATTTGACCTAATACACAAAATTGTGTACAAAATATTTTATTATCTAAAATTAGCTGTATGAAATTTATAAAATATCTCAGTGATTTGTAACGTGGCAGAAGCTGCAACAAGTGGCCAGTAAAAAGATGACCTGGAGCCAGCTGTACCAGCTCTTGTGTTTATATATGTATGTATATATATACATATATTCATTTTAAACTGAAGGGGAGCAGAGTGAGGCAACATCTTAAAGTTTAATTCATTAAATCATTTAGGTGACCTTTGTTAAAGTGTCAGTAACACAGCAGCAAATCTTGCTCGGACCTTTGACCCCAAATGTTTCCATGACTGAAGAGAGTTCTTGAAGATGTTTCCATTGCTACTGTTTGACTTATTACTTCACTCTGGAAGAAGTTGAACTACAGCACAGCTACCCTGGGGAGAAATTTAGTTTGGTTTACTAAAGCCACTTCGAAAAAGTAGTTTTAACTACTTGGTAAAAAATGATCAAATTGACAATGTACACGTGATACCAAATTAAAACAAAATATGGGGCCTAATACAAAGACGTCACATGCCACAAAATACCTCTCAATTGAGTTTGTTGCAACAAGTGCCTGCTTGTTCACAGGTCGTATATGAACCAAAAAAATGAATAAATAAAATACCCCAATACCCCTACTATTGATGGGGAAGTGCAAGGAAAGTCAGCAGATGTTCTGCATGATCTCATAAAGTACATCTTATTTTTTTTTCAACTCCATGTCCCTTTCAAAGCTCCATGAAAAATGTTTATAGTGTCAGTACACTTAAAAAGGCTAAAAAGTCATTTAACCACTTGAATCACTATGCTATCATGCTATCAGTTTAATTACATGTAGTTCACCACTCCACAACACTGATGATGACAACATACAAGAGGAAATAAAAACATAAGTGTTACTTTGCTAAATATTTCTATAATTGAACTGTACAGTAGCTACATCTACTTTAATACATGTGAAAAAAACAAACAAATTACAGTCATGCAAAAACAGAAATGAACCCAAAAAGACTTAACGAAGCAAATCCTGAAGAATCCATCAGAGTGGACCAGGTCAGTTGTACATGGTCATGTGGAGCCACTGGAACCAATCAGAGAACAGAAAACATTTAGTTGAAACTCACCTTTAATGATCGTTAAATGTACTGTATGTAACCTTAAACATGTATTAATAATTTCTTACTGCCAGTGGGTGAACAGGTTGTAATGTTACTGAAAACTGAGACCTTGCCTGCCTTTCTCAGTTGCCTGTGACAGCCTATGGACTGACTTCTATGTAAAGGACTTGAGTAAGGACAGATTTTCCAGAAAAAAATCGAAGTATGTGACGTGCTGCAGTTACACGGATTAGACCCCGCTGTGGACCCAGGGGCTGGGGTTTAGCACTGGCTGAATTCAATACATACAGGGCTAACTGTTAGCCTCGCATGGCTAACAGTTATTACTGTAATGTGTTTAATGACAGAGTTGAGCGTTGGTGTTGCTGTGGTTTGTTGGGACTGTTTAACAGCTCGGTGTTGGATTTTATCCACTAGCCGGGCACACATTGACCTAATCTTTCACCGGGAAGGCAGTGGCTCCACCGATGGTCCTTCAGCGCTGCATCTATGCAGTGTAAATGGCAGCTAAAGGGGAACAGACCTCGGCACAATCGTGTTGTCTTTCTCTAAAACTGTGAAAAATGTCCACACTGGCAACAGCTTGTTTGGCTCTCCTGTTAGCATGCTGCACAAGCTCCTCTTCTTCTTCTCTGCGTTTATTGTCACAGTCCATATAAGCAATTTGGCTTTGTGTTATCGCCTCTATATATGAACTATAATTTTATTTTCTGTATAATAAAGAATAATTTCCCATTATTACCCGATACTCTGTCAGCCTGATATATATTGTGCATCCCTGGTTAACAGAGAAAGAAAGAACCTGCTAAATGTAGATATGTCATTCATTTTATAAAAATAAAATAAAGAGCAAATGTATCACACCTGCTACCTTTATTTCTTTCAATTTATATTCAAAATATGTAAAGCAGAAAAAGATGTTCATACCCGTTTGTAGTCGAGAGTTATTCGTCCCATACCCGCCATGTCGTATGCTTGAAATACTTCTGCAAAACAGGATAAAGACAATGAACAATTGAGAAATATTTGAACTGTGATGGCAAATATTTTGTCCATCCTGTAGAACCAGGAGGCTAGAGTCTACTTCAGATGTCTTACATTTGTTTTAGTTCTCTAAACTGATTGGCTGACTGGCTCTGATGTAAGCCAAAACAAACGTGTGAAGTTTTTAAAATTGAAACCTGAGAGTTAGTTTTGGCACCAGATTTTGGTTTAACTCAAGCTCCTCTGTCATGAATACTGTCACAATGTGCTACCCCCCCGTGGATGTCCCTTCCTTACGGATCATGCTCTCCAGTTTCATCAGCAGGTACAGGAAGCCGGGGTAACTGATGGTCATGTCCAGCTCCGTGTATCTCAGTCCAACCAGCTGCATTACCAAATCATCCACTATAATGCCTGGAGCAGAGACACACGAGACCAACAAACCAAGGTTAGAGTAAATCACTTCTTGATCTAATTATTTAATACATCACTACATATAAGAGTAAATATAAAAGGTTACTTCCACAAGTATGACTGAACAAAGTTAAAAGGCAGAGAAGAGGTAAAGAGAGGTGGTTTGGCTCCCCCTGTTGGTCAGATAATTTTTCCTGGACCCTGAACTTTAAACGGCTGTGTGTGTGTGTGTGTGTGTGTGTGTCCTCTGTCCTACCTGCTGCGTTCAGAGCGGGGGCGACCTCTTTATACTCAAGGTGGTTTGTTTTGTTCTTGTCATACACCAGGAAGATATCCTGAGGAAAGATTGAACACAACTTACTGAATGCATGAAACACTGCATGTACTGACATAATGTCTGTGACAACAACTTATTATTCCTTTACTAAATACATAAACTCAATTATGGACCAATTTCTGCAGCAACCTGACCTGTCCTGATGAACACAAGTCACAAGTCTTATGATGAAATAAAAACAAAGTATGCTACAAAATTTGAATTATATCTGTAATGCAAATTTAGCTCAATTATTTTTGCTTCACATGACAGATTTGTGACAATCTTTTGAGCAAAATAAGATTATTTTAACCAGTATAATGAATCTAACTTATCCCTGCAACCCCCCTGAAATCTACACCTATGATGTCGCCAGTTTTATTCTTGTCACTGGTGTGTTGAATTTTACCGTCCACCTCCTGATCTTGTCCCACAGACTCTGGAACTCATCCCAGTTCAGCCGAGCGTTGCCGGTATTCTGAAGGAAACACTGAGGTCAAGGAAATGAACCGCACAAACATCAACAATCCAAATAACACGATACACTTGGTTATTAGTTTATTAGAGACACCTAGCCAAAACAAATGCACTCTATGATGATCAATTTGTGTTGGAACTGTTTAAAGTGTTGACTCAGCTTTATTTTAGAGGCTGCAGTTTGTGTGTTGATTTGTGCTGCACTTCACAGAGAGGTCTTTCTGTTATGTAGTCCTCCCTTACTCATAAAAAAGGGCTGGACAAAATAATAGTAACAACTGTTGGCTCTCTTTTGCAGAGTCACAGTAGTAACCAACATTTTAATAAGGTACGCACAGTGGTGGAAAGTACATTTACTGAAGTACTGCAGTTATGTCTATGTTTTAAAATATTGATACCATGGCGGAGGTAGATTTGAAGACTACAGGAGAGTAACAGTAACATGGTTCTTTCTTTTCACTGTAACAATAACACTGATAGGGCCTGGATAGCTCAGTCGGTAGAGCATCAGACTTTTAATCTGAGGGTCCAGGGTTCAAGTCCCTGTTCAGGTGAGAGAAGTTTTAAAGGAACAGTGTGTAAGATGTGAAGTGATTTAGTGGCATCCAATAGTGAGGACTACAGATTGCAACCAGCTGAAACTTGTCCTAGTAAGAATTCCTTCATGGTTCGTCGTTCAGGAGGGTTTTACCTGGAGCTTAACTATCCGCATAGGTGGACTGAACAATTTAACATTCAGAAATCAGTGTTTTCCTGACACTGCTTGTCACAGAGGGGCTGTGAACCACAGTGGCTGATGCAAAAACCTGAATGGTCCCATTTCGAGCCAGGGTTTGGTTTGTCCGCTGTGGCCTACTGCAGAAACATGGTGTTGCAACATGGTGGACTTTGTGGTTGAGGACTCGCTGTCAATCAAAATCAAAAGTTTCATTGTTGTCATTGTTGAGTCAACATTTGAACCTATCAACTGTGCTTCCCATCATATTCTGGGTCTTGCAGTTGGTGGAGAGAAAATGCAGTTGCATTGATCTTGTGAGGTTTTTATTGTCCACAACAGGTGGAGCACGTTGGAACCAAGTCCGACGGAAATCTGACTAACTGACGTGCATTGAGGGGGAATCACTGGTGATAGATTCTGTGCAAACACAACTCTTGTTGTTCAAGACTGCTAGCTGTTATATGATGACCACTTCAATTATTTTAAAACTAGTCTCGCCTGAACAGGGACTTGAACCCTGGACCCTCAGATTAAAAGTCTGATGCTCTACCGACTGAGCTATCCAGGCTCTGACTGATCAAGAAATCATAAGAAAGAAGAATCACAATGTACCAATCACGTGCAGTCTTTAAAAGATATTTCCCTCTGTGCACAGTATCACTATTTTTACAGCATTTTCAGCTCCAGCTTTAACATGATACTGATCTCATTATTTTTCTTCACCTGTTCTTTCATTCACTCTCATGGTTCAGTGATCTGCCTGCTAATACTGAAACTTGAATGTTTTTCAATCTACTGAGTGTGCCTGTTCAGACACAATAGGTAGATAACAGAGAGGCAGATATAGTAAACTGACATGATATTGCTTTGTAAGGATACATCCATGAGGACCACCAGGCTCTTGCAGTGCTCCAGAGCCAAGTACTTCTCACTGCCGGCCAACACTGGGCAAAACAAGTACAATCATTAGTGGACATTTTAACATGCATACATTGCATACACAAGAAGAGTGAGAAACTTTATTCAAGCATGAGGCTGAGATTGTTTTTCTAGGTTTGAATACTGTTGTTATCATGGCTGTGGTGGGGTCGGCAACTCCACTCCAATCAGTGTCATGAATTTTGATTTTGTTATGTTAATGACCCTCACATAGCCTGTTTCAGTAGAAGTGGGTGTGGGTCCCTGCGACAGACAATGAACCAAAAAATCCACAGTACATCCCCCTCCCAGTTTCTCCCACTGTCTCCACCACCTTCACAGCACAATGTTGTACTAAATTCTTCACCCTCTTGATGCCCTCCCTGTTAAAAAGCGTCTGAGAACACAACATGACTTGATGAGCAGAAATCTAGTTGTTTCTTTTATTTTGATTCCCTCTAGATGGAGACAGAGAGAGCAGAAACTATTGAGGTCGACTGGCTGACTGACTATTTAGTGTGGTGATGTATGGTAAAAATAATGATCTAATGTAAAGTTCTACATACATTTATGCACTACAGTAATCAAAACAAAATCTGGGGAGATAATTCAGTTGGTCATCATGCTCATCATTCTGTTTTATATTTCTAATATTTTATTCACTCACCTTAACATCTGTACTATTTAATGTTTTATGTAATTCTCTTCTATACTTGCATGTTTCTGTATTTATGCATCTTGTAGTTGCATTGTTGGAGGTAGCTTGAAAACAACTACTGCTACGGCTGCTCCGCTGTAATTGTTGTGCATATACGTATACTTGAAACTTGAAGGACTTGAAAAGCAGGTTTTCTATTTTTAGATTATTTTTTTGGGCTTTTGCCTTTAATGAACAGGACAGAGTGAAATGGGGTGAGAGCGAGAGCGGGGGGTGACACGCAGCAAATGGTTGCAAGCCGGAGTCGAACCTGCGACTGCTGCAGCGAGGCATCGCCTCTGAACATTTTGTAGCAGTTAGATGTTTGTGGTATAACTTGATTCCAGATAAACACCCACCAAACATGTAACCACTGGAGGCATTATTTTGTTTTGCTGTTCCTGTGAGAATCCTTCAAGGATGACAGTTAACTTGTTCCCACTATCATTAAAATTCAGTGGGAGGAAACAAGACTGAACCAGTCTATTGATCCGCCCACTAAAGCAGTAAGAGAGACGGCACTAACCTCCTCCCTGTAAGGCTTCAGTCAGCAGGTTGTGGAGGTGCACTGGTTTGCAATGGTTTTTCTGATGACACAAAGCAGGAAACAGTCACAACACAAGATATCAGGGTCAGTGCCACACACAGAGACACTCCTCTTCATACATTAGTCTACCAAGAAAGTTATCACTCTTCACGACTCAGTCTGTCTGAAATATGCAGGTCGTGCAACAAACTGACAACCACTTGTTGCTCTACTAACAGCAGTGAGCAGCGTGGTGACATGACTGCAATGGAAGGGGGAAGGGAGAGTGCAACATCTAGTGGCTAATGTTATCAGTAGCACTTTTAATTACTGTGATAGTCTGAAGAGTGTGGGAACAAATGTGTATTCCAGTGTTGAAAACATCTATGTGGCACCTTTAAAGTAGGCTTCAGTTCAAACGTGCTTGTACAGTAGCTCTGTGTAATCAAGTCTTACCTTGTTGCAGTGCTTCTTGAACAGATGTCTGATGGTTGCAAGTGAAGGAAGAGCAGCCCGGTGAGGGTATGTAAGCTGCAGGAAGAAAATACAGAGACTCAATTCCGAACTTCCACAAACAGATGCCTAATATAAAATACTTTATCCATATATTGAGCATTGCAGTTTTTTAACATGCATCTTGCAAAACTAGATTAATCCTCTGGGTGTTTTATTTTATTTATCCAACCATTAACAAAGCCCAGTGCATGCTGGAGCCTGTCACCAGGGCTTTTAACAGCTCAGCAGTTTATCACAGGGCTAACACAGGGCTAACACCCACAGACAGAAAAGCCTTCACACTAATTCACATTAAAGTCACAAATTAAACTAGTCTTTGCACTGTGTGAGGAACCTGGAGCTGCCAAGTAAACCTAAGGAGAGCGAGGTGTGTCTCCAATCCACATTATGAATACACTATTACTATCAAGTATGGAGTAGCAGTAGTGCTCATCTGTTTCCCAAGAGCATTTCTGGAGCCTCACTAAGGCCTAAAATACCTCTTTAGTCAGAACACACATTCGCTTTGTTTAACAAAGTTTAATTTCTCAGTTTTTCGCTCTGAAATCACAGATTTGAATTCTTTCCGCATACCAACTTTTTTGCTTTCTTGATACATTATCAATGTCAATTTCAGAGAACCAAGCATGTGTGAAACACTACAAGAGGTTTTTAAACATCAGTATGTTTTCAAAATATGACGTCTTCAGTTTTGAAGACAATGAGAGAATTTTTTTCTTCTTACTGTAAATGTGCTTAAGAAGAGCCTGGATAGCTCAGTCGGTAGAGCATCAGACTTTTAATCTGAGGGTCCAGGGTTCAAGTCCCTGTTCAGGCGAGACAAGTTTTAAAGAACTTGAAGTGGACAAATATGACAGGAAAATCACTTCAACACAATCACTGCATGCTGAGTAAATGTGTGTCCACTGTGATCCTGACTTGAAAGTTAGGTATAGTTAAATAAATTAGCAACCTCCTTTCCTTAAGTGGTCTGTGGATGTAAACCAGTGTCCCACAATGCAATGCAAACATGAGACAGAGGAGCCACTAACTCTGCATTCATGTGGTTTCAGAATAATCAGAAAAATAACTTCCTGAGTGTTAAAAATGATGTGAACACCCCTTCAAGTCAGAACGATGACTCTGAAATTCAGTGAAAATCCATGAGTTGCAGAGTTACACTGTATATACAGAAACATGGTGTACAAAAGTAAATGTTCGGTTGGTGGTTATAAACTTTATATGAACTTACATATTTAGCTTACGTGTAATTTTTAGTTAAAAAGGAGATTAATTAGCATTAGTCATGTAAAGAATATTTTCTTTGTTTTAGAAGGTGTACAGGTGCAGCAACAAGTCTGAGAAAAGCCAATACATCACTTTAATCACCTGCTGAATGTTTGTACTGTTTTGGATTCAAGTTCCAAACTTAAAACTCTTCCTCCTGACTTACTGATCAAAGTTAAAAGAAGCAAAATGTCTTATAAAATATTGATACCCTGGTAAAGTTTTGACAGAGGCAGAGGTTTGAAGACTGTAGGAGAGTAATTGTCTACTGTGGTTCTTTGATCTTACTGTGATAAAATATAAGAAGAGCCTGGATAGCTCAGTCGGTAGAGCATCAGACTTTTAATCTGAGGGTCCAGGGTTCAAGTCCCTGTTCAGGCAAGAAGAGTTTTAAGTCAATGGAAGCAGACAGCAAGACAGGAAAATCAATCAGTAGCTAATAGTCCTGAACAATGAGGGCCACTCAGGATCAAACACTACTGATTTATGCACAATGCATGCTAGCCGGTCAGATTTGTGTCTGAACTTGTCCCAACTCGTGGCCACAAGCTTAATGTAGCAGCAATTTCTATCCAGATTTAGTAGTCAAAGAGACTGAATACATTCATATCACACCTCTTAAACTTTACAGTCTATTGTGTATTAACATTGGACTGTTTTAATGTAGCAACACCAAGACTTGTGGTAAGTAAGATGTGAGGATTCTTAAAATGACATCTGTACAGATGTAAAGCCCTGACTATATCTGACTGATCTTTAACAAAAGCTGTTGTCTTGTGTTTCTTTCCTCTGTGTTTGACTATATATGTCATAAATTCATTTGTGTGCGTGATGGTGATAGGTCTGCTCAGCTGATTTACATACAGCAGCAAACTGATATGATGCTGATTTACATGAGAATTCCTGTAAAATGGAGGCTGAACCATGAACATAACTTGCAGATCTCCTGTGAGGCATTTCATTAGCCTACTCTGGTATAATTAAAACAACTGGAGACTGTAAACAAACTGATATACGTGTCTGATAACATTTCATCAAAGAGGAATCAGATCTAACAGGGTGTGAGTGTTTCAGTGACTTCCTGTACAGCCTGAAGGTTGCAGGAAACTGTCCAACTTGACCGGCTCTCACCGCCCCCTGCTGCTGCCGCCTGATCTCGTCCACTTTTGCAGCAAGGTGTAGTTTTTAAGATTTTTTTGTTGTTTTACTTTCCAATTTCTTCTTTGCCACCACTTCTTCTTTATCTTTTGCAACTGTGAGTTATATTTTCTTTGTGCATTGCATTATGGGACAATGGTGTACTACTATTACTCTATGTAATACTTGGACATAACATGGAACTGAGGCACAAATGGTAACTGTGGTGTAGTTCACTTATGTGACTGAGGTAAACTATGTGCTCAGTGACTGAACCTCTGCAGCAGCTAATACACATCTTTCCTGTTGTGATCAGCTCCAAGGAAACTTACAACTCATCCTGCCTGAACACGGACTTAACCCTGGACCCTCAGGTCAAAAGTCTGATGCTCTACTAATAGAGCTATCCAGGCTCTATTTGCAACTATTCACAGCAAGAGAAAGGAACCATTGTGTAGAGTTACTCCCTTAATTGTCTCCTTCACAATATCTTTTATGGAGGAAAGTCTTTTCAGCCTATTGCATCAGCAATCTCATCCTTTCAGTCACTACCCAAAGCTCATGACCATAGGTGAGGGTCAGACCCTAAGCGCATTCAAGAGCTTTGACTTCCAGCTCACCTCTTTCTGTGACTCAACAGTCTGACACATTGTCTACATCACTACTGACGCTTTCATGCTGCATTTTAACTTCACTTGTAAACAACACTGCATCTGTGTATTGTGTATAACCATGAACTGTTTGACATGTAGAAGTGTTTGAGGTACGTAACTGAAATCATATTATAGCTGATGAATGATTTTCCTGTCATTGATCACCACTTCAAGTGTCTTAAAACTAGTCTCGCCTGAACAGGGACTTGAACCCTGGACCCTCAGATTAAAAGTCTGATGCTCTACCGACTGAGCTATCCAGGCTCTGAGAACACTTATCAACAATAAGAAAGAAGAATCGCACAGTACTTTTATGCTCCTACAGTCATGTGTGAATTAATAAAAAGTTTTGAAACCATCAACAGAACATTTACTTTGATATGCCATGTTTCTGCATATATAACTCAGCAACTTGTGTACTAACATTTTTGCCAGCGTGTTTCCATGAATATTCTCAGTCAGGAACTTAATTTTTGATTATTGTGACTACACGTGAACGCAGGGTTAGTGGCTCCTCTATTTCAAGTTTGCATTGCACTGTGGGACAAAAGTTTACATCCAAAGACCACTTCAATACGAGTTGCTAACATATTTGACTATTTTACCAGCTGAACCCTGACTGAACTATCCAGGCTTTAGTGGGACTCTCTCACATCATAACTTGTCTGACTTGTAGGTTCGGCATTGATGGATTTAGTTTTAGCCCTGCCTGCTTATTCCGTAGCTGATTTAACTCCTACCTCTTTTCCTGAAGAGATGTCATGTGGCGATGGTTTGCTGGCTGGACTGGAAAAAAAACATGAAAACATATTAGAATCATAATCACAAGTCCTCACAGTTTTATCATCATGGTGTAAATGACCATGAATCACACTGTTCCTCTTTGACACTGATGACTGTACTAAAAAATTGGATAAAACTGGAGGTGTTGAATTTGCTCGGTCCAGCACATGCTGTGTGCACTTAATTCTGTCAAGTTAGACAGTTTCGTATTTTGATTTTACTCTGAATACAGCATGCCATCATAAACTTATCTCATCGGCAGATTGGAGGTCATCGTTTTGCCTCTTTACCTTTCTGCACTTGAAACACACAGTTTGACGGTGCTTGGTTGGTAATTTTTACTTTATAAACTCTCTCTGCAACAGACTGATGCTCGACTCACATGGCAGTGTTACCCGGCTCTGTCAGCACCCGCAGGAGAAATGCTCCCTGCTGATTGGCCTTGCAGGTTGAAGGGATGATGATGTAGGTGCCTGGTGGAAGGGAGCCGCGAAGGACGACCTCCCGACGTGAGGAGTATTGGGAGGTGCAGAGGACTGGTTGGAGCACACTCAAGTCCTCAGGTGACAGGTATGTTGTATTAGGATTGGCCTGGAGAGACGACACATACACTTTTAATAACACAAACTACTGAGCCACAAAATGTCACTTAATGGACCAAACTTAACTTCCTGCAACTATATTTGTTTCCCAACTGCTGCTCTAAAATATAGTGGAGTATAAATTACAAAGTACTTAGCTACTATCCACTATTGTCTCTGAGATAGTTGGATCTTGTTTGGTTTTAGTCTGCATCAGTAGGTGAGTATTTTGATCATTTATTAATAAATAACTGCCATCTTGTGTCTTACTGTGTGTGTGTGTGTGTGTGTGTGTGTGTGTGTGTGTGTGTGTGTGTGTACCGGGTATATATCCAGGGCTATGGACAGGTCAACGCCCCTGAGTCTCTGGTGTTTCTGCAACAGAGCCAAAATAAAGGAGCAGGTCTTCTGAGACTCGTCTGCGTCACTGTCCACCTCCGACAGGGTGAAGTAGAACTGAGGGTTCTGCCAGAACAAACCTGGAACCAAACACACACTCTCTATCAGTACTACATCTTACTGCGTTTTACTTTAGCCTGTAACCCTAAACCGAAGTGTGTACATAAGCAAAAACCATTTCCCTCTTTGTCTCTCTCCATGATGGCACAAATACTTAAGTGTTCATTGTTCAGGAGTTTTTTTTTACCAGGAGCCAAATTATCCGCAGGGGTCTCTTCCTCTTCAAAACAAATGGACCAAGTGATTAAAACTGAAATAAAGCAGTTTCACACCAAAACTCAGTGTTTCTCCAACACTGTTCAGCTCATCGGGCTGCTAGTCCAGCACCAGCTAATATGTGATCACCTTTTTTCTCTAATAACTCTAGATCCAGATGTTTAGGGGGGTTTTATTGAGAGATGAGTTTTGCGCAAACGTCTCTTCCTCTCAGAAACAAACAGATCCTGTGATTTAAACTGGTAAAATCACTGAATAAAGCAGTTTCACATTTAAAAAAAATGGTGTTTCTCTGATGCTGCTCATTGCAGAGGGGCTGCTAAAACGTGAATGGCCCTATGTAGAGCCAGTGTTTGTTTTTTTCCACTCTACTGTAGAAACACGACGGTGCAACATGGCCAACTCCATGGAGGAGTACTTGCTCCCTATGTAGATATAGACGGCTCATTCTAAGGTAAGGAAAACACAACAGTTCTTATTTTCAGGTGATTATAAACTAAAGAAAACATACTTATCATATTCCGTTTCTGCCAGTATATCCCCCTAAACCCTACACACTGGACCTTTACAGAATAAACATCCTGGAACATCTTTTCTATGTTGAAACTGACCTGACAGCATTCTCCATTGACAGCCTTTTACGCAGCTGCTGGGACTGCCAACAAAAACACATTTCTTTTTGGAACACCTACTGAGTGTTGCAGAGATGAAATACACTGCACTGTGGCACCACTTTGGCACTGTTTATAAAGACAGGCAGAAATAAACTTGTCTCAACTTGATGTGTTGACAGCTAATCCTGATACAGAACGGATCATTGACACTGTACAAACAGACCTCAGCAGGCAGCATGACTCCAGTATTCTTATGTTAACCCAGCAAACATTAGTTGGACAGTGACATCATGTATTTAGCCAGAAACGGTCCCTGCCCTTACACGCATCATGTGCAACAAACCATAAAGTACAGTCCCTTATTCAAATATGACAATCAAAACATCTCTACTTAAGGTTCTCCCTTCAGTAAATAATGATCACCGTTTGAGAGTTAATGGTCCAAACACAAGTTACCATACACAGAACAATAAAAAAAAACACAGGTTTGATCATGTATCATCATGTATCTTACGCCCTGAGGGAGGACCCCCTGCTGAGATGCGCGGCACCCAGTTCCCATGATGCATTGTGCAGCACCACGGCAGCACGCTGGACCCCTGATCACTGAGACCGTCAGTCAGGTGACACACCTCCATCAACTCAAAGTGCTGTCGGAAGTCTGACACCGACATCCTGATGGAGAGAGAAACTGGTGAGTTCACTTACAGGCCAGTCTGCCTGAATATACAGAGGCCCAGAGAGCTCAACACACTGCTAATAGAGAAACACAAATACTTTTTTTTATTTATTTAGGAAATCAGGACAATGCATATTAATGAACATGCACAGCAGTACACGTACATATGCCAGAGTATAGCCCGGGGCTAATTTCTATCTGGAGTGCTTTAGGCATGCTGCAAGTTTTATTTTATTCCTCCTGTAGTGCTTTGATATGCTCGTCCCATATTACAGGTTCTGAGACATTATAGCCAGCTAATGTAATGTTAGCCTGCTTCACAGTTACATGTGTGTATTTCGTCTGATTATTTGAATCGGCAGGCTAATGATAAGCTAAAAGCTGACGCCAGGTTAGGTTCGGCAGTGTGCATCAATTTTTAGTGTCCCCTGGGAAACGTTTTGATTGTGTTTTTAATTGTTTGCACAGCACATTGCACTCTCAGGGCTGCCGTACAAATATCTGGTTTAGATCAAGTTCCATTCTGCAAGACCAGTTTAAGTTTTTGAAACTGTTCACATGGTCATTTAAATTGTTGGAAAAAAATGTCTCATCAACTCCTATGTTTACTGAAGGCGGACATTAGGAGTCAGAGTCAGCAGTGATGTACGTCACAGAGGGACATTCAGACGCACAAACTCACCAGAACTCTCCGTCCTCCCGTCTGACTACACCCAGTCTTTTTTGCTCCTCGATGCTCACTGTGTTCCACTCTGGACTGCACACAGAGAGACACACAGACACATAAACAGAGAGAGAAGACTTTTATATTTTTGCCCCCTAAAAAGTGTAAAATATGTTTTTCCAAATGTTATCAGTGATTCAGGAAAACAACATAGTCTTGATTACCTTATTTAATAGTGCTTTTAATATTCATCCCTATATTTACGCACTAATTTATGTTTTCTCTGTATATATATATATATATATATATATATATATCATATATATTTGTAAGAGCACTGTAATGTTGTGCACATGGCGATACATTAACTTTAACACAAGAGAGACTGAGAGAGGAAGACATGCAAATGCACGAATAATTTAAATTTGTAAATTCTATTTATCTTCCAAGTTGACTTCTTTTATATTTTCATTCATCAGTTATAAAATAAATTGAAAACCTGTGTGTACCGACCCTTTCAAGTCACTCCAGGGCCCCTCCCACTCAGTGTCGCCCCAGGGATTTAGGATTCGGATCAGTTCCTGGGTGCCGTTTGCCGTCTTCACCTGGCAGAGGAAAGAAACAGACAGAAAGAAAAGGTTAGAGCAGTAGGAAGGACAGGCCATGATGAATGTCTTCAAATCCTCCATTTAAATCTAGGCCCTTACAATAAAATATATTTTAAGAGGTTTTAATATTCTGAGGGCCAAGATGAATCCATCCTCCGTGTTAAAGGTGAACAAATCATCTACTGACTACATCTTACAAGCTGCAATTGTTATTACTGATTCAAGTATTATGGTTTATTGCAGGTCTACGTGTAGTTTGTACAGTAGTGCTATCATACCCCATTAGGAGTCATTGATCGACAGCTGGTGGTACAATCAATGTCAAACACTGTACTGTCTTTTTATGAAATTACCTTCAAGTGTATTAAATAGTGGAAAACTATGATATAATATTTTATGTAGGCTTTATCACTGTCGTGTCAATACTTTGTCATAAAAATGCCATAAAAATGTCATAGTATAATATCTCATAAAAATGTCATAATATGCCGTAAAAATGTCACAGTATATCTCATAAAATATGTCATAATGTAATATGTCGTAAAATGTTGTAGTATAAGATCTCCTAAAAAGTCATAAAAATATGTCATAGTGTAATATCTCATAAATATGTCATAGTAAAATATCTCGTAAAAAAATCGCATAAAATGTCATAAAAATGTCACAGTAAAATATCTCATAAAATTTTTTTTGCATAAAATGTCATAAAAATGTCATAGTATAATATCTCATACAAATGTCAGAAAAATGTCAAGAAATGTTAAAGTAAAATATCCTAGTAAAGTAGTAGTAGTAATAGTAAAATGTCATAAAATTGTCTTGTAAAAAAATGTCATAAAAACGTCATAGTAAAATATCTCATAAAAATGTCATCATTTAATATCTCATTAAAAAAGTCACAAAAATGTTATAGTCTTATATATCTTAAAAGTCTCATAAAAATGTCATAAAAATGTTGTAGTAAAGTATCTTATAAAAATGTCATAAAAATGTCATAGTAAAATATCTCATAAAAATGTCATCATTTAATATCTTCATAGTAAAATATCTCATAAAAATGTCATCATTTAATATCTCATTAAAAAAGTCACAAAAATGTTATAGTCTTATATATCTTAAAAGTCTCATAAAAATGTTGTAGTAAAGTATTTCATAAAAAATGTCATAAAAATGTCTCGTAAAATATCTCATAAAAATGTCATCATAAAAAAGTCACAAAAATGTTATAGTCTAATATCTCTTGAAAGTCTCATAAAAATTTCATAAAAATGTCGCACTAAAAATATTTCGTTAAAAAATATCTAAAAAAAAATGTTGTAAAAATATCTGATATAAAATCTCATAAATATGTCATAATAAAATATTTCGTAAAAATATCATAGTATAATATTTCATAAAAATGTCATGGTATAATATGTTGCAAAAATGTCATCATGTAATATCTAATGAAAAACGTCACAAAAATGTTATAGTCTTATATCTCAAAAAAAAAAAAAAAATCTCATCAAAATGCCGTAGTAAAATATTTCATAAAAAAATCTGATAAAATAGTCATAGTAAAATATCTCATAAAAATGCCATAGTATAAATCTCATGTAAAAAGTCACAAAGTGTTGTGGTATAATATCTCATAAAAAAATCATAAAAAAATATCATGGTAAATATCAAATAAAAATGTCATATAAAAAGTCCAAGTTTGTCATAAAAAGTCATAGTGTGTGCACTTTTCCTGTGCAGCCCTTAATCATAAGCTGGCTCCCTAAAATGTCACTCAGTCATCAAACATTTGAAACACCTGATCCAAGATTTAATTTCAAAAGCTCTTAAATGGTCAGTCTAGCTGTTATGTGTCTACAAATTTCTCACAGAAATGTGTAAACTATGTAACCTGTCAATAGGCATCTCTATTTACCTTCTCTATTGCAGTCAGAGAGTAGGCGTGTTTGTACATGATCCCCAGTTCATTCTTTTTTTCCAAAGAACCCTGGAGGAAAAAACATCCACCCACAGTCAGGACAGAAGGAAAAGGTATAATAACACTCATGTGACTCATCTCATACAACACTCTGTGATTTAAACTAGACCTAACAAGTCCGTTCCCCCACATGTCACGCCACCGCGATCCTCCTCACTGTACCTGGCAGTTGGCACAGTTGATGAGTGCTCCTTTAGCCAGCTGGTGTCTGAGGAAGGACGGCAGGTTTCTCTTTGTGCCAACGCTATAAACCTCAGTCACCCCACCCGTCATATCAACCATGGCTTCATGAGGATAGCCCATGTCCAGAGCTCTGTAGCCACCTTTCACCCTAGGGAGAAAAGACACGAGGAGGATTAACACATCAGACAGATTCCAGACAGATAAAAAGCTGAACAAACAAGGTATTGTAAGAGAAATTAATTTCCTTTCAAAAAAACATGACAGGTAAATAAATTAACAAATAAAGAGATTTTCAGTTTTAGAAATCAGAAAATCTATTTCAGTATTTAGGATGTTCTCTCCAGTATGTTTGTGTGGTGCCATACATGTTATTCCACAAACATGGAGGCAGACTGACTGAGGGAGATCTGTGAAAGTTTTCATTTCAGCTGGACAGACAAAACAACTGCACAGTGTGTACAAAAGGTTCCACAGACAACATTTTTCCATGTTTGTTATTCTGGTTAAGGATATTTCTGGTGCTACCTGTAACTGGATGAAGCAACAATAATTATTTTAAAAAAGCCACTAATTACAGACTTTTTGCAAAGGAGCATAACATGAACGTGAAATGTCGCTAACAGGCAGACTACATCTCTGCCCTACCAGCTGTAATGTTAAGTGCACTCAATGTGACAGTATCGAGCCAAACAGTCAGCATCCTGATAAATTTGCTTCCTTAAGTTCATTCTGAGGGTGATGTCGCCCTCATTGCACACATGCATGCTCGCTCACACACCCACGGACATTATGCTCATTTTCAGGTTCATACTTGTGTCTAAGGTTTCTGCTGGAACATGTTTACATGTTTTAATAGTCCCTCTCACTGTCTATGCCAACACATTCTCACTCCCATCTCACCAAGTACTGATGCTTGGTCATTGACCTGTCACATCAAAATATGATGCTCTAAGTACCTTCCTGTGTGTGTTCTGGATGATCAGGGACCGTGTGAATTTCTACTTGTTAAATGCATACAGTCTTTTTCAAACTTAAATTTGGAATTTAGGTTGAACACTTTGTTTTTTAGGTTTACTTCCTTTTAGAAAAAAACTTCAAATAAGTATGTTTGTCACTGACATGATGTAACATGATGTGACATACGTTGCATAATGTCGCATAGCATTCTAAGCATACTAGCGCACTAGTTAGTTATTAAAATAACTTGAATGACTTTTGGCTTCACAGAGGAAACAAAAAGACGTCTCCTGGGTGAAAATCTGGGGTTTGTTTGACCCATTCACCTCCACTTCTTCTCACCCTATGCACACTTTCTAGCTCTTTTTACCACCATACTTGGCCAAAACATTAGAAAAGGCCACCGCATCTCATACAGTTGCTAAAGGGTGCCAAGGTCACTGAATAAGCATCTGTATTTGACACGTTAGGAAAGCAGCCGGGTGTTCTGTGCTGGAACACCTGTATTCGCCCTCTGTCTGAGATGGTTCTATTTAACGTCTCTTAAAGCCCCCCTTCAGAAAGGGCCCAGTCTGCTCTGATTGGTCAGTGTTTCCAGGTCTTCCATATCTCGGCGTCTTTGCAATGTCATTGCAGCTGGAGATGTACTTTTATGGAGAATAGCTACAATTTCTACTGCTGAAAATCACCAATAAAAGCTTCTAAACACACCCAGACGTGCTCCAGCAGGAATATGATCCGAAATCAGGTAGAAATTTACAACATGTTTCTAACAAGAAAAAATCCTCTTACAAGCCAGGGCCTGATAGTGGTGCAAGGCAAAAGTCAAAGGGTCCACACAAAAACATTAGAAGCACTTTTGATGAGTTGCTGATTGTAAAAAGTGTCCCAGTTCATGGGATGTAATTACCCTCACATTACCTCAGCAGTTAGATCTAAGTGAGATAATGATTTTCACTGACGTGCACACTGATGCACAGGGACTCACTTGGCGTAGGCCTTCTCCAGCAGGGAGCTCCAGAACTCATGCCTTTCCGGGGAGCTGAGGTAGATCAGTTTGTTGTTCCGAGTTGGCAACAAGTCATCTATCCTCACCTCCTCCCACTGACCATACTGCCAGAACTGCAGAGAGAGAGAGAGAGAGAGAGAAAGAGAGAGAGAGAGAGAGAGAGAGAGAGAGAGAGAGAGAGAGAGAGAGAGAGAGAGAAAGAGAGAGGGTGGTGTCATTTTGTTACAATGCCAGTGACCTGTTTTCATCAACTTTTACAATGGCCATAAAAAGTCAGCATGATAGTTTCAAACATTTTCCAAAATCTGCTATCATGCAGAAATTGTTATGAAAATTCCATTGTTGTCAACACAAAGACAGACAGAGACAAGAAAGATTTGAAGTTCCTTTGTGTCATTGTCCCTGTATTTTAAACCCCAGACTGAGAATTCCACCTTGTAAAACAAAGAGGTCTGCTCTGCGCAGAAAACATGTTAAGCAGCTTTCAGGTATTTACCCTGAACATGAAGCAGCCGTTGTATCCTTTCTGGAAGCCCTGTCCAAGAGGCATGACCTTCTCGAGCAGAAAGCGATGCAGGGAGAGGGACGCGATGGCAGAAAGCAACCAGCAGTCATCTGAGGAGGATCGAGAAGTAAGTTAGGTGATGATTTAAATTCTGCATGTCAACACAATGTCATGAACTGTTTATAAGGTGCCATGCCATTGTTCCAAAGGCCCAAAATTCTTAAGCCCCCTTAGACCAAACTTTTAATTTATTGGACCGAAAGCCCATTTCTCCAACAGCCCATTATCCCAAAAACAAACAGCCATTGCTCTGGAGTACCATTTCTCTGAAAGTTCACACTGCATGTAGTTAGTTTCAGTGTACATTCACCACAGCCTTGTTGAGACACGCAAAGTTTCAATCTTTCCTGGGCCTTCAAGAATTTGGGTCATTGTAACAATGGGCAGTCCCTGTTTAGAAGCCCTATTTCTCCTCCATATGCAGTCGTCTTTTGCCCAAATTTGACACAAACTGGTGCATCCTCTTCAGCCCTCATTCTCCCATAATCCATTGTTCGCTGGCCACTTGTTTCATGATATGCATTCAGAAAGTGTCAAATGACTGCATTGGGTTTAACAGGTATATGTAACCTGAAGGAGAACGCAAGTCAAAATTAAAATCACCTTTATAGGCCAACTATGTGAGCACATACAGTACAAGGAATTTGACTTAAATAAAAGGTGGGGAATAGAGAGGACTATCGTGTCCACAATAATGTGCAAAATAGTTGTGAAAAATACAGTTTACATTATAGAAATGTTCTAAGTTGGGACCATAGCTCTACAAAGGGAGCTGACCAGTCATCTTTGATGCCAATTTGCCTCTAAGGCTAACAAAGGTACTGCGACACAAATATCAAATACCATATTTGAATAATATTATCTACAGTTGGGGCAGTTAAGTACACTGCTTCCTGCTGACTCATCCCCTTCACAGTCTGTATTTGTGTCAGCAGCAGCTGTAATTCTTCATCAGCTGCAGGTGCATCAGGTTTTATTCATGCACCTGCAGATCTGTCACAGATGGTTTCACCTCCGTGGAGCTGCATTATGTTGTTTTGCAGGCCACATCAAAGTGCTGATTGTCAGACTCTTCAATAACTAACAAACGCTGCTACTTGACACACAAACTAATATAACCCCACTCAATAACAGTGTATGTGATTGTGATTCTTTTGATTTATAGCTGGGGTAGGCAGTTTAATTTTGGCTTCATTGGAGCAAACATCCCATAATAAAGTCTGAGCAAACTAGAGTTTTGCACCTTCTCTTATCTCTTGGCTGAGCAGATGAGTTGCAGGCATATCTACAGTTAAACAAGATTAAATAAACCAGTATCTGGGAAACACTGGGTCACAGTTTAAAGCACGTGTAAACGCCCATGGTCGTCTGGTGGGAGGGGCTTAGGATAGAGAGAAGAGAGCTGAAGAAGGACGGTGTATTTTGAAATTCTACCGTTTATAGGGGTGTAATGATCCATCGATCCAAATCGATAAATCGATTCAGTGATCAATGATCCAATCTCATCGATGCAAAATGAAAACAATGATCAATATCATCATCTTGGGGATACGCTCTTATTTTGAAAATCTGTGTCACCCTCAAACAGCTGCAGGCAGACGGCAAGCAGCCAAGAGAAAGACGATGAGGACAACATTATTTACTCCGGAATAAACTACCAGTGTGGAAATATTTTGGATTTTGGAGAAAATACAGGTCAACAGGTGTATGGTGTTTGTGAACAATTACGTTATCAGATAAAACACAACATAACTTTAGCTGTCTAGACCGGCATCTCACTCCGCTAACTTTAACATCAGCTTCTCTGTTTCATCAATGACAGTCTGAAAAAACGTGCATGCAGGCTGAAACTCAAATGTGCAGTTCTGTCGATAGATGCAATGATGAGTAAGAAAAATAATAACGTTACGTGTCATTCGTTAAGCTATGAGTCGAGGAAAAACTAGTCCACTAGCCGCTAGGCTAATTTATGCAATGTAAACATGCTTACGCTAATAATGGGTGACTAGCAAAAACCGTTGTCTGTGAGCCTTGACAGTTATTGAGCTGAATTTGACACTTGTTAAACAATGTTGTTATTAATCCATGTTTTATGGCTGTTGGGAAAAGTTTTCCTTTAGGCCAGATAATACTGAAGTTTAAAAAAAATGATCATAGTTCTGGTTCAAATGAAAAGATTTCTTCCAGATAGGTCATTCTGGCAGAAAGCCCTGAAGGTTAACTTTTCCCATGTGCTGTGTAATGCGTCAGTGGATTCAGTTTAAATTAAACTTTACTGCACTTAAGCCGTTACAGTTGATTTATGTGTGTTTTTTATCTTTTATGGCCAAAAGCAGAAAAGAATGAGGTTGCAGCTTCTTCTGTAACAGATTGTGTTAAATGGGCAGATAATATCGTCTCATCTCGATCATAGGCCCCCTAAATCGCATTGAATTGAAAACGTACCGTGGCAGACTTTGTAATATCGGAAAATATTGCATTGTTGTTCAAAGAATCAATGTAATATTGTATTGTGATGAAACCAGTGATTTACACCCCTAACCATTTATTTATTTTCTATTTGCTTTTTCCAGATTTTTGCCTGCCACACCTTTAAAGTTGCTTAAAATGTGTTAATATGGTTTTGTGTTTCTCCTGTAAACATAAAACTAAACAGAAACAACATAAAGTATGTGAAACGTAACAGGAACCATGACTCTCTCTCCATGAAGCAGACTACATTTACCCAAAGGTGGGTAAATGTACCCACCTTTGTAATGTGCACTTCAAAGGTCAAAGGTTAATGCTCTCTATTCAGCTGTTTTCTGGGGAAAAGTGTAGCTTGTGCTTCGTGGACTCATCATGTCTGAACACTATTGTATTGTACAGCAGCTGTCTACTTACTGAGGTTTCCCTGGCGGACATCCAGATGAGAAGCTCCATCAACTATGAACTGAGGTGATGTGCAGAGCTCCTGGGAACAGCAGGGAGTTTGATGATTAGTTGACCAAAAGGAGAAGGCAGAGGAGTCAGAGAAAAAAACAGAAAGCAAATGAGAGAGAGGATAGAGAAGTAAACAGTCAAATGAGAACCACCAGGATTTAGGGTGCTACGCCCATGTGAGTGGCAGCCAGTTATTACAGTTCAGCTATCAGAGCAAAGTGGCATAAACTCGGCACAATACCTGTTCTTTTGAAGGAGTACTTCAACAGTCTAACGTATAGTCACACGACAGGATTGATATTGGCTTAATATCTTTGCAGTGTTGATAATTACCATTTTAATCAGGCTGTTCTAATGCTCGGTTCGTACATGAAAAGTAATGCACCATGATTTGTATATAATCCAAGTAATCAGGAAGGTTGGAATCACATGACCAATGCACTCACGGGAGTACAGAAGGAAGCAGTATAAAGACCCCAAGTCTGTGTAAGGACGCAGGTTGGGGTGGTGGATTGGTCAAACAACACAGGACTTTCCCCCAGGACAGTGGTTTTCAACCTTTTTTGTGTCAAGGACTCCTTAACTGTTGAAACATTAGGTCATTAGGTCACCATTTTCAAGAGACAGATGAAGCCAAACTAACGTGCAGAATTCACACACACTGGTGGCCAAGGCTACTATACAAGTTGCCAGAGTGGGAGCAATTGGGGTTCAGTATCTTGCCCAGTGATACTTTGACTGTGGACAGGAGGAATCAGGGATTAAACCAATGATCTTCCGTTAAATGGATGACCTGGTCAAACAAGTGAAGCACTTTGTAACACAGTATTGGAAAGGGCTGTATAAATAAAGCCAGACCGTTGTGGTGAAGAGGGAGCTGAACCAGAAGGCAAAGCTCCCGACTCACCAGTCCATCTATGTTCTGACTCTTACCTATAATGGTCATGAGCTTTGGGTAGTGACCAAAACAAATGAGACTGAGGATACAAGTGCCTAAATTGAGTTTCCTCCGTAGGAAAGCTGGGCTCAACCTTAGAGACAGGGTGAGGAGCGCAGACATCTGGAGGGAGCTTGGAGTAGAGCTGTTGCCCCTTTGGAGCCGCTGAGGAGAGGGGTGTCTGAAACACCTTGCTCAGCCTGCTGCAGATGAATATGGATGGCTGGATGTATGCATAATAGATATTTCACGTGCTTTGATGCAAAATTACTCAGAAATGAACTGACTGACACTTTGTCTAGCCAACTGAAACAGAAATGTGACAGAAATAATGAGATAATATTTCATTATGGACTCAGTAGACTGTACAGTATGTAAATATGAGGGAGAGTCCACAGTACCTGTCAAACAGGATTGGTATATCCTGGTCATTAACTGTTCAAGTGTCAAACCACCGGCCTGAGAGCCAAACAAATCTGTGACATCAGGTTTTATTTGCTCTGGCAGATACTACTGGCCTTTGCGATTTGGTCTGGTGATGCCAGGCTATGACAATAAACTGATAAACTTAGGACTGGCAACCTTCTGACATACATATACCAAAAGATAAAAGGGGTAGTCTTTAACTGAATGTCCATTTTAGTGTGTCTTTAGTGTGTCTTGAAAGTTCACTTGATGTTAGACAAGCAGACAGAGTAACAAGTGCTCTCTCCTCCAGTGCGCTTTTGTTTAACCTCACCGTGTGTTGATGAAATGATGATGACACTTTTATACAGCCTGACAACATTTTTCTTTTTGAGCCAACAAGTCTAAGGTTTTCTCAGGTGCCTTGATTCTTTTTACATACTAAACTTTATGACGTTTTATCTGTTTGATTTTGTCATTTTCATTCTTGTTGAGGAATCATGTTCACCCCCAATTCAAAATTACATATTTTTCCCTCATAGCCATAGTGCTAGTTATATAATCTAGATTGTTTTGGTGTGAGTTGCCGAGTGTTGGACATATCAGCTGTAAAGATATCTGCCTTCACTTGAACATAATGAAACTGGATGGCACTCGGCTTGTGATGCTCAAAGCAACAAACATGTATTTTGGAGTGAACTGTCACTTTAAGAGACAAACAGGATGCAACAACGCCACTTTAATCACACAGGTGATTTTTACCTTCATACTATCTCCTGCTATACCTGCTCATGCTGAAGTCGACAAATATATTTATTTAATCCTGTCTATATTACAGTTCATTCATTATCACTACTGTACACCTGTCAACCACAGTATTCTATTTTATATTTCTTTCTATTTTCAACTTATGCACTATCTAATGTCTTTATGTATGTCTGCCAGCTACAGATGAGACAGACCAGGACGTTCTGCACATATTATTAACTTGTCTGTCGATATTCAGTTTATTCAGTAGCACCTGAAGGCAAAGTTTAACCCATAAATTGATATGGGTTGATGTTTACTTTTCTGTAATCTTCTGTATTCTTCTCAGAGCAAAGAAGAAGAAGAGAGACGATGGAGAGGAAAACAGTAACACGAGGACAAACAAAACAGGATTTAGCGCGTCAGAACAGCACCATGCAAAAGGGAGTGTCAGCTACTTATTTAATCAGAACATGTGACATAAACTTGGCACAGTATCTGTTCTTTCTTCAACAGTCTTACTCAGAGTCACAGGAAGATTTGCATTAGTTTGTGCAGTATTGCAAAGTGTATGATAATTATCATTTTTGTAGACGTCCGATTAATAATTCTAAACATATTTATGATAATCTCAAGTTAGCAGAAACAATCCAACAGCAACATAAACTACAGCCTCTCTGGAAAACATGATAACTTTCGTGAAGGATAGATGCAGGGCCGCTGTGTAAGACTGCGTTAGCTATAGAAATAAACTTGCACCTGAGTGTAGGCCTACTACGTAGCACCTGGAGGCAAAGTTTAAAGGTTCTGTTTGTAACTTTCAGAAAATCCTTGTTATTAGTTCAAATAGCAACATCTGGGCTACCCAGGGCAGGATAGGAAATCAAGCCTGAATGTTTCGACCATTTTCTATTTGAATTTTGAATTTCAGTGTCCATTGACATTCAAATATTACAACCCCCTCTGACAAACAGTAAGTATAATAATGTCAGACGTAACCTGTGTTGTCTGCTATTCCAAATAAAATACAAACATATTTTCTTTGATTTAGTGAAATGCGATGATGGCAGGGGCAGCGGAATATTGTGAAACAGGTACAATAGGATACCGGTATTAGACCATCTTTCTATTGATTAATACATTGCCCAAGATATGATCATAATTGGTTTGAACAATTCTTCCCCCATCAGGAACAATGTGTTTACCTAGACATACCTCTTTCTAACCCACAGTACTGACACCTTTGACTGACCTGTTAAGTCTTGTGAAAACAATTTTATTATTGAACTCATTCTTGACCAGGTACAACATACATACTAATGCACTGACATATCTTTCGGCTGATGCATGCCCAGGATGAAATGCATCTCATTTGTGTGTATTGGTGCTTTATGTTTCATAGTTTTATGGAAATATAAATTGAGGAAGTTGTTTTTGGGGAAAGTAAAAGAAGGCAGAGGTAAATCCAATAAAGTCATACACATATGTAAGTGCCATAACAAATTTAAATTGGCTGAATAATTCTGGAGTGGCACAGTGGTTAGCACTGTTGCCTCAGAACAAAAGGGTTCCTGGTTCAAATCCAGGAAAGAGCCCTTCTGTGCATAGCTTGCATGCTCTCCCCATGTCAATGTAGGTCAATGTAGGTTTTCTCCGGGTACTCCGGCTTCCTCCCACAGTCCAAACACACACACACAAGTCAATTGGTGATTCTAAACTGGCTGTAGGTGTGAATGGTTGTCTGTCTCTATGTGTTAGCCCTGTGATAGTGTGGTGACCTGTCCAGGGTGTATATATGCAGCTGTCAAAGTACAGTAGAATTACAAAGTAGCATTAAATGAAAATATTGAAGTAAAGAAACAAGTGCTGCAAAACTACGCATAGGTGCAGAGCTTGTACTAAGTTAATTCACCATGGTCCAACATAAAAAAGTAAGATGAACTCCTTGACCAGGTACAACATACATGCTAATGCACTGACATATATTTGAGCTGATGCATGCCCAGGCACTAATTATAATATGTATTCAAATATGCTCAAAATATTCCCTCCAGTATATTGATTAAAAAAATATAAATATTTTTTGTTATGCAGCAACAAGCAACAACACACCACCACCCAAAGTAATCATTAGCAAATGTAATCATAATCATAAATAAGCATGACAAATTGTCATTATTTTCACTCTTGGTGTTAGTATTACAGTGTAGCTACTGCAGAACTGTGTGTGGTTTGTCCAGGTTATGTTGCTGTACTTCAGCAGAAGCCGTTGCTTGACTACTGTGTGAACAATCAATGTCAAACACTGTACAAACACTGATCTCCCTCTCTATTGTGTTACTTTCAACATGGGTGGATTACTATAAAAGGGCCTACTGAGTTCAGGCCCAGGGGCCCGAAGTGTCAGGGGGGCCCCTGGCCTTTATTTGCAAAATGTCACTCAATATAACACATTCAGACCAGAAAGACCAGAAAGAGAATCAACATGATTACAAAAAGATGCAAAGGAAAAGAGAAACAAAAGAACTACAAAATGGACAGAACAACCACAAAGGGACAAAAAAGGACTACACAGCAACACAAAAACACCAATAAAGTCACACAGATACCTCTGAGACCCAAACAACCACAAAAAAGATGCATAACCGCAACAAAGACATGCAAAGGCATCACAAAGTCTGTGTCTTGCTCCTATGAGATGGTGGAGTCCTTTGCATATCTGTGCCCAGGGGCTCATTATCTCTTCATCTGCCCATGACTGCCAAATTATTAAAAAGTGGAAAACTAGAGTGTAATGTGAGTGTTATGTAGGTGTTATAGCTGTCTACAGTTATAGTTTTTGTGAAAAGTTAGTATGTCATGATGATAAAGTAATTATAAAGTCATAGTGTGCATCTTTCCTGTGCAGCACTCAGTAATATGCTGGCTCCCCTAAAATGCCATCCAGTCATCAAAACTTTTAGATTCCCTGATTTAATTGTTCAGCCGTTTAGTTTCTAAAAATTTCCCCTCAGGTTTATTCACCCCAGACCCCCCTGGAGAATTGGGTCACACAGGGTGATAACTGAAAATGACCTGCCCTGTTGCATGCAAAAAAAAAAAACCCCACTGGAAATGTAGCTCACACTTTATTACCTTTAATTAAATGTATTTAAGTTTGTATGCGCCACAGCAGAGGAGGTTTAAAAGGTTTCACCCTTTCTTTACCTTTGGTCGTTTCCACTCCACCCCGGACTTCATCTCCAGCTCTCCCCGGGGAAAGTGATAGTCCACGAACAGTCCGTCCACGCCGACCGAGTTGACGTGCCCGTCCTCCACGGGCATGTCCCTGGTCATGAGGTCATTGAGCCAGCGGCGGGACTGAGAGCCGAGCAGCTCGTCGGAGCTGACCGAGTCCGCATCTTCGAAGGAGCCTTCAGAGGACAAACTCATGGACTTAAACATGTTGGAGATGTATTGTGTTGCCTCTTCGGCAATCTGTACTGAGCTTCCGACTTCTGCCTCTCGCTTAAATTATCAACAAATACAAAGTAGCCACGCCCTGTGGGAGCTGTAGACAGGTAGATGCTCACCTGCGCGGAAGGTGTGGGTGGCTGTTGCTGCTGAGTTCACTGCGGCACGGTTTTTTCAGTCCCCGTCAGCCAGGCGCCCCCACGTTTCTCCACTTCAGTTTACAGATTCAACAAATACAAAGCCACCCAAAAATAAATCAAAGGTTCCGATATCTTTTTATGTAAAGTTCTTCCAGATATCAGAGACACTTTAACAAGCTTCCTTTCCCAAAGACACACACCAGAGTCAGAGGTGGAACGTTACTAAGTAGGTTTATTCTAGCAGTGTACTCATGTAGGCTACAGCTCTACTTGTATTTTACTTGAATATTTTAATTTCCTGCAACTTATATTTGAAAACTTACTCATAACTTATTGATTTATTTTACAACTTTAGTTATGGGTTAATTTGCAGATTCAGATTATCGATACAAAATATTACCAAAATAAATTATGCACTGAGGGAATATTCACAAGCTACCCAGCAGTTACAGTTAAAATGAGACCCACCTTCACCAGCTGCAACATCACAGTCATAAACACATCAATAAGTGTGATCCAATACTATAATATTTATTATTCTGGAATGGGCAGTTGTGTGTAATAAGTCCTCCATGATTAGAGCTTTAAGAATATTTAGATGCTGATACTATTGTACTGTTAATTATTATTATTATTATTATAACAGGGTATTTCCACACTGTGGTATTACTACTTTTACTTTACCAAACCCTTTTTGTGTTAAAGGCTTAAACATGAAATGTTTTTATTTTAAGGAATACGGGCTCATTTCTGAGACCAGCCTCACATGATAATTACGCAGCAGCTTCACACGTGGCTGCCCTGATTCATGCTGGGTTTTTATTTTGCCTAATAACAGTGTATAGCCAACAACCCAATACCATAAAATACATACAAGGAAGTAAAATATTTCCTCTTTTAACATGTTGTGACAAAAGTTTTAAAGGTTCAGTGTGTAGGATTTAGGGGGGTATGTTGGCAGCAATGGAATATAATCAGTGTTTCCTTTAGTTTATAATCACTAGAAAATAAGAATTGTTTTTGTTACCTTAAAATGAGACATAAACATCTACATAAGGAGCAAGGCTTTGTCCACATAGTCCGCCATGACGCACTGCTAACTTTCTACAGAACCCCAGAATGGACAAACCAAACACTGATCATAGACAGGGCCATTCCTGTTTTGGCTACAGCGACTGTAGTAAGCAGCCCCTCTGTGATGACAGCATGAGAGTAGTTTCACTTTTTTTTTTAAATGTGAAACTACTTTATTCAGTGTTTTTACTCATTTAAATCATTGGGTCTGTTTGTTTTGAGGAGGAAGAGACCTCTGCAGATAATTTGTGTCCTGCTAAAAACCTCCTGGACAATGAATACTGTAGGAATTATAATTAAGAGAAGTTTCAGCTGGTTGCAATCTACAGTTCTCACCACTGAAACCCCCTAAATCTTACACACCAAACCTTTAAATAATGAAGCAAGGGAGGGGAAGTTTTCAAGACCGTAAAGAGAGCAGCAAACACAGACAACTGGTGTTACTGATAAATTATTTTTATTGAGAAAAGAGTGATTATGAAAACAAATGACCTGGTTCAATCTGTCATGCTTAATATGTGTATATGTGTGTATGTGTGTGTGTTTGCATCACTGAGATGTGGCCATGATGCTGGATACACCTGTAAAAAGAAAAAAATAGGGGGAGATGTGTAGAAAGAGAGAAAAAAAGAGGAGAAAGAATATTAAACTTCAACTTCCAGTAAATCTACAACACGGAAACAAATATTTCACTCAGTGTGGAATATAGATACAATATCATTATGAGAATAAATGTATTTTTAATGACTAAAACACACCCAGATATCTTTGATCCATGTCTTTCATACATGGACTTTGAACAGCATTAACTTTGTCTGTAGGCTACAGCACAATAAACACAACTTAAAAAAAAAGAAAGAAGTCATTTACAACTAAGTAGCTTACTTAGTTACTTAATGTAGAAGCACAATACTGAGGAAAAATGACCAAATTTACAAAATCTGCCAGTCTACAAAATCATGCAGGCAAAATGCCAGGAAGCAGATGCGGCCAGTGCAATTGTCCCTCCTGACTCTCTCACAGTCACTATGGTGGTGAAGGTAACAAAAACAGGACTTTTTTCCATCTCGTATCGTGCCTTACTTTAGCGGATCATAACATATTGAGCATGGAATTTATTTGCAAATGCTCTGGTTCAAAATGAGGCCTGCAACAGACAACAAGGCTTGTTGTTTCTAGCCAAGCAGATTCCGGAAAACTTGCAGACCGGATCGACTGATTAAGAGGAGTGAGGGGTCAGCAGTTACTGATGTTATAAAACAGTGAATAAAACAGATTTTTTTTAATGATTATGAATCACCGCAACCACTAGAGGTCCATGAGCATACAGTCTCATAAGGCTGATTGTAGTCCAGTAGTTTGCCAGATTAGCTGCCGACAGACAGATACACACACACGACTTATCGCCTGACAAAGATAATGACATGAAACAAAGAAAGGGGGCAAATCCTCATATTTGAACTTCTACATTCAGATGAGACTGTTCTCATCAACTGATGGGAAAGCTTGCAACTTGCAGCACTAACAATAAGACACAGTGAGTCAGAAACCCATAAGCACACATGACAAGTGCAACCCGTCATGTTACATTGGTGATAAAGTGCAGTATTATGTGGTACAAATATTAGAACTGGTTCACCTAAAGAACCTGGAAAAGTCCATGTGATACATGTATTAGTTTTTGTTTCCTAATTTAATTCAGTTTCTAGCATATAATACTCAGTTATCTGTCAGTCTGAGCGGCAGCACTCACTCTCAAAGTCAATCTTCTCCACGATGTTCTTGGGCTTGACGCTCTCCTCCTGGTTGAAGATGAAGATTTGTCCTTCCTCATTCTCTGTCCAGCCGTACTTGTTCATCCACACCTTCACCTGCGTGTCTGGACAAACACACGGAGAGAGAGGGGTTAATGCTGGAAGGTTCGGTCATGTTTGTCCCTGCATCATTTTATTGTCTAGAGATTCTATCTAACATTTGGTGCATTGATCACTGTGGCAGGTCTGTGACATTCTGCACGTCTTACCCAATGGGTCTCCCAACATCTCAGCCAGTAGCCGGTGCTCGATGGTCTGGTAGGTAATGCCCACAACATGGCAGATGACTGAGGAGGAGGATCGATTAAACAACAGACACTGTTGATCATGTTTAAACAAGTTTAACATGCATCTTTTCCGTTTGGGTGTGCTTGTTTCCCACAGACTGTTCATATTTATTGTAAGATTATAATGTCCACTGAGACGAGTCAGAACATGACACTCACACTTGCGAACAGAGTCCTCGAAACCAGTAATCCCGTCGATGAGCTCTCGGTTCTCCTCAAGACTCGTCTGCCAGGAAGAAGAGGAAAAGGTCATGATTTAATGACACTGAGGGAACAAACTCTTTCGCAAGTTTGGAAAAGAGGAAGAAAACAAAAAGGTCTTAGAACAGGAAGGGCAGAGGTGTTGTAAGACAGGTGTACAATTATGGATGAGTCAGCAATATTAAGCCCCATCCATTTCTGTTCCTTTGTTTATCCCGGTAACACAGCGTTGTGCGCAGGTGAACCACAGAGTGAACAAAATTAATGAGAGGCAACCTGCAATTTAAAGGCTGTGTGACATTCAGAGCATTAATACAGGAGCTAACCACTATCTGCTATGTAAAGATATAATGGATATATACTGGTGTAATATACTGGTGTGCTGAGCAGAGACTGAAGTCATGCTCCCTCCATGTGTGGTGTAATTTGAGATTCTCTGTGGTTTGCTGCGCTGAGACGTTCTGGTTGTGCATGTGTGTATCTCACTGGTTAGCTCATCGCTGCCATTTTGCATCATGCTCATATGGCCATTACTGCTGATATCTGGACGGCATCAGCGCCCACCCTTGTAGTTTCCAGCTGGTTAACATTGTTGGCTCTGTCAGCACCGTTGCTATCGTTTAGCACTGTTTATAAAATTTGACTGTGCTGTTTTGTTGGGAGATGCAAGGACTTAAACCAGTGGTGAGTAGGACAAGTGTAAGTGATATGTAGTTTGTTAAACTCTGAGGAGAGGAAGAGTCTGCTAGGTGCCAGGCTAATTTGTGCAATGTAAACATGCTTAAGCTAATAATGGGTGACTGGCAGAAACCAATTGTTTTGACTATGAACCTTGACAGTTAACACTGAGCCACATTTTACACTTTTGTTTAATGACAATGGCGTTGCTGTTAATCCATGTTTCATGGCTCTTTTCAGGAGCTTGCTTTCATGTTTTATAGAAAAGATTACAATTTGGGTTAAAAAGAACCAATTTCTACCAGACAGATCTTTCTGGCAGAAAGGTTAACTCATCCCATGTGCGTTTTTATGTAAGTTAGTGAAGTCAGTTTAAAGGAAACTTCACTGCACCTAAGCAGTTACAATTACTTACATTATTTATGTGGTGTTTTTATCTTTTGTGGCCAAAAGCAATAAAGTGGCAGCTTCTTGTGTTACATGGACACATAATATTGTCTCATATCAATCGCAGGCCCCTGAATTGCATCTAATTGAAATCGTATGGTGTAGTGCTGCACGATTAATCTAATCGCAATCGCGATGTCAGGCTGTGTGATTACATAACCGCATAAAAGGCTGCGATTTGCGATTTAATGTAAATAAATGTTAACGTGTGTGCCTGTGAACGTGACTGCCTCTCCTGTAGTGTATGGAGTCTTCTGACATTACGCCCACAAGCTATCCTGGTGTGTGCAGCACGTATGGTCAGGTGACCACCCGGCGTGCAGCAGTGACCAACACAGACGCTGAAGAAGAGCATGAGCATGACCATGAACAGGCTGAGTTGGTGGCAAAAAAAACGCAACGTCTATTACATGGCGATACTTTGGATTCAGGTACGGTGAAGTTTAACAGAAAGACGTGCTATGTAAAACTTTAAAAGTTAAAGTCGCCACATCCCGCGGCAACACGACCAATCTATATCAGCACTTGAGACAGCACAGAGAAAAGTAGGAAGAATGCATGCGAGAGAAAGCCGAGCCGAGTAACGTTAAAGACAAAGAGACAACTGAAAGCCACCAGAGCCTCATAAAACAACAAGCACAATTGCGCAAACATTTGTAAGTGTCACGGGGAAATCACGGACTCCCTAACAAACTATATAATAACAAATGAAAAATTGAGCAATTTTGATCGGGTTCGGCCCACTTGACATGCTGCTGTGTTGTGCTATGGCGTGCTGGAATTTGTCATTTACGTGACAACGCCTGAATGCAACACAGGCTCGCTCCGCTGTAGGTACAGTGCCGTGCTGCGCTGCTGTGTGAGCAGCGTGTTTGACTGTGCTCAGTCTGTTTATGGTCATTGACACACTGTCTGTCCATAACAATAACTATGTCAGGTCAGGTCAGTGCCCCCTAATATAATGTAGGGGAAACATTGAATCAAGCAAGAAGACTCATGATACCATTTTTTTTATTATATTGTAATCGCAATCGCAATATTGTCCACTGAAATCGCAATCGCACATTTTTATGAAATCGTGCAGCACTACTCTCCATGGTGTCATTTTGTCTGTGTGTGTGTGTGTGTGTGTGCGCGTGCGTGCATGTGCATACCCAGAAGCTCTGGAAGTGGCACGTCTCCAGCAGGTTCCCCAGGTAGAGGATCTGTCTGATGGGCCGCTCCTCTTGCTGCGACACTGTAGTCAAGGAAATGCCCCCCAACCCCAAGACAGAGTTTGCCTGTTCCCCTCCTTACCAAACAGAGATCAAACTCATTGTAAAACACACTTCATAAAAACTCAAGAGTTAGATTTAAAAATGTTCAGGTTCTACTGCTGTTTTCCCCCCCGTCTCTCTCTACAGTTGTTGGCCACCTTTAGTCCTGTAACGTTAACGTTATCCCCACCCCCACCACCCTGGACATGTATAGGGTGCATTTTTACTGCAGCAACACACAGCCTCTTGTCTGTTTACAGTCAGTTCTGTGCGTTGTTATGGATATATTGTACACAAACCAACTCGCCAACAGTTTGCAAGGCCAGATGAAGATGCATGCTCAAAAGAAAAGGCCACGTTCTGGTGTGACAGAGAAACACACCTACGGTTAAACTTTATGAAAGACATGGATATCAACTGGTTTTGGGATATGAGCAGATATCATAATGCCAAATTTTCAAGAAGGTGTTCAGAGGAATGAAAGAGGGAGGCTGTGTTTGCCATGACTGGAGAACTCTTAAAAAAAAAAAAATACTATTCTGATGGGAAGACGCAAAATGGCACAAGCAGCTATACCCTTTCAACTTTTCCTTATTTTAATGTGACGAACGACATGTTAAGGCACACTAATCAGAGTATGCACGGCTGCATGTAAACAGTAATATTTGTGTAATAATTATTTTCATAAGCCAAGTAAACAGCTTAGTAGGCATATTTGGGGGGTTTTCGGAATAAGAGCAAAAAACAGAATATTTTGTTTATGTCCTTGTGACTGTAAACTTCGCACATATTAGCAAATGGGAGCTAATAGTACAACAATCAAATGACACTGGATGGATGAAACAGCACCAAAAGGATACGTGTGTCTGGTCGATCATACACTTGCAGAGAGTGAAGTCGGTGTGTGGCAGGTTGGTCAGAGCCTTCAGCAGAATCTGTGATGTCACCTGAGTCTGGAAGTAGGCTGGGTTAAATTGGTACCTGCAGAGGTAGAGATTTTATTTAACATATAACATTTGTATCATGACTGTTAAATGTTAGGATAACTTAGCTTTAATCCTTGCTACAGTGAACAAGAATCACCGAAAAACTACAGAACAAGTTTGATGATACAGCTAAAACAACTGTTATTTTGAATGCCGCTAAAACATACTTACAGATGGTAAAACAACAAAGATATTAACTCACTGAAAAAGGTGCAGAAAACTGATTATTCCCCCAGCCAACAGGATTTCCCCCACCATGCACGCTACTTTGACCTCATTCACAAACAGAGCATACACACAAATCTGTGCTTTAACTGTGCATATGAACATTTTAGTAGAAATCTGGGATTCATCAATATTTTCTTTCCCGATTTTGCTCCTACTCTGCGAGCAAATCTAGAGCTCCCTCAGACCATATGTACGCACATATGATGGCGGCATGGCTGTCTCAGAAAATGTAAACACACACCTTTTAACTAAATGCATAGCATATCAAAACCGGAATTATTAAAAAGGCTTTAAGGGACACAGTCTAAAACTCTTAATCGACTAAGGCATTTGGTCAAATATACTAAATAATTATGACATTGACACCCTGTCATCCTCATCAATTATTAATTGCAAAATTCAACTATGAAAATGGAGTGACACAGTTTTTATTTTACAGAAAGTGCACATTTGTTCATGTGTAGCCAACTGGTGCATTGGTAGCCCATTAACAGGCATGCAGAGTATATCAAAGATTATGCTCTACCTCCAAGCAGCTGTTCAGATGGACTATCTAACCTTAGATATTGCAGACTGTACGTTCAGGTGAGTGTGCATCAGAGACCGACATGTTTGAACATATTTGAATAGAGTGACAAACAGCTTATCAACTGTTTCTGACTGCCATTACACTCACATGCTCACTGACGTCCAACATTGGTGTGTCAGAGCCTTAATATTTGCATAGAAATAACTCAGCTGCTTTCTTCCTGATACACCTCTAGGCGATATATATTTCCTTGTATAGAGAAATGTAGACGTGTGGCAGTATGCTGATTGCTCATAGCGGGCACGCACCTGTCATTCAGAATGACTGATTCACCAACACAAACACTGTGGTAAGAACAAAATTGGCTGGTGTGTATGTGTGATGAATCCGATGGTGAGTTTGTGTACACACACTTCTTTTATGCACACAGTAACAACGTTTCTACACACACATTAGCAAACAAGGCTCAGTGTTTTCAAGAGAGACTCCAGATCAGCTGATTAAACAAACTTTCCTGTGTCAGCTGAAATTATCTGAATATATGTTAAATGGTGGCTGGTGGAACTTACAGCTTCAGGACAGCCAGGTTGGCCTCCAGGTCGTAGGCGTTTTCTTTAGCTTGTGTCTCCACGTAGCGCTCCAACGTTGCAAGGTTTTCTGGGTTGTACCTGTGAGGAGAGTCAAGAGCATCACCTATGAATCAAGTATGGATCGATCAGTGTTTCTGTGTAGTGGATACAGATATGCTGCACTGCAGGTCAGATATTTTCAGCACCTTATAATTCAGCATGTTTGGTTAAATGTTCTTCAAGGCAGTGATTGTACCATGTATAACCATGCAAGTGATTTGATGCTGAAATTTCTCTGTCCGACATGTTTTCTGCACTTGTCTTTTCTCTTTTGTGCTCATATTTGTGCCCATGCTGTTCCACCAAAGGCATTAATATTGTTTCAAGACTCATGAGTTGGAAATACTAACAAAACTTTTTATCACTGCATTATTAAATACAGGCTCATTGAAAAGATCAACCGGGTTAGCAAGCCTCTGTACTGTATGTGAACATCAGGTGCTGTCTTGTCTTGGAGGAGAATAATCAATCTTGAGCAGATAACATTTGTCACATCAGTGTTAAGATGGGTGGTGTGTGTCAGGTGGCATCCACATGAATGACAGGACCCAAGGTTTCCCAGTGCAACATTACATTGTACCAACATGATCAATGTTATAGACTTTTCACTTCACCTGTCAGACGTTTCAGTGTTTTGGCTGATCGGTGTACACATGCACATAATCATCCAGTCCATGCTTATTCATTCAGTGTTGAATTCTTTGCAGTAATTGTATAGTTAACAACTTACTTGAATTTTATAAAGATGTCTTATTTTAATTTTATTAAGTCAGTGGTAGTATTTTAAGATGACCAGATTTCTAAAATGAAACCAGAGATATTACCAGTTTGGCAGTCAACATATTGTATCCAATATTATAATCTATTAAATTAAAAAATAAAATGGACAATTCCAGTGTTTTAACCACTTAGTTCTCAAGCTCATGTTTAAATCAATATCATATTGAGGACTGGCTCTTGCAACATTCAAAGTATAATTGCATAATACAGCACAAACATTTTTTATATTTGTGTTCATTATATATTATTATATTTTGAAATAGTATACTATGTTATTATTCTATACGTTTATTTCAATACAGTATTCACTACTCACTATTTTAGTCACTGTCTTTATTATATTAGTTGAGAGTATTAAATGTATAGTATGTATGTCATTTATTAAATTAATCTAATAAAGTAGGGTTGGCATAATTGATTCAACCTTTTCAAATTGATCTTCAATTGAATGATTCAATATCGCTTCATAAAATCCGAGATACGTTTTGCCGCTTGTGTACATGGTCCTGTCTGTGTTTTGCCTTCATGTGTCCAGCCTTCTTGTCCTTGCTCTAAGCTGTTACGACTTTTAATGTGTAAGTTCATTGAGAGCAATGCAAACATCCTTTTATGTGTTCACATATTGGGCCATTAAAATTGATTCTGCTTCTGAACTCAGCAAAAGTTAGCTTCAAACATTAGCCAACAGGCTAAGCTACAGTTAGCTTGTTCGTCGGGACATTACTTAATTGAGAGGATCATTCATACCTATCAATTCCTCGCAGGAGCTTCCCCACGTTCGCCCTCATCTGCTCGAAAGACGCCGACATTTGGTCCAGACTTTGACAGCAAACTTTAGGGCGAAAAACCGAATTAAATCCGCACGTGGGCCGCAAAGTAGAAAAGCCACCGGAGCGGAGGGAGAAAAGGGTCGGACCGGAAACAGCGACGCACAAACGGAACGTATTCTTCTTCGGTTTTACTACCACAAAATTCAACCACGAAAACTAACATTATACATAGCGCCACCTACTGACCGGAGTGTGTAACATCATGACTTTAAAAAACAGCAGGGCCTAACCATTGCAAGAGTACCTCAAAGTAACGTACCAACACTGAAATTACATAACTTAAAAAGGATTACTTGGATTTTTTTTTTCTACACAAAAGCTGCAATTTTAACTTTTTAAAACAATACCTAGTAAATACTGTGCATCCTGGTTTAAGGAGGACTGTCTATCTACAAAATCATCAGCAAAGAGTAAGTGATATTAGGACAAAATTCTCAAATTCTTAATCCCTCCTAAACATAAAGAAATACACTTTAAAATGGTAATGATATGCACCCATCAAATGAAATGATCAGAGCAGGATTTAAATTAAAGGTGGGCAACTGTCACATAATACCAATGTAGAAACCACAGAACACCTTATAGAAAATCTGTGCACAACTGGCTGCTCTCCAAATCCATAGATATTGACTACTGAATCTTTAAAAACATTCAGAGTAATTTCGAAGGACAAATCCATTGAATTTCTGATCAACAATATCATCATTGTAACAAGGCTCTTTCAACATACATGTCGCTTTGCCAGATGGGAGGGAGGATTTATTTGTCTGAAAAGGAGAATTGAACTGTACAGATGTTAGTCGCTCTATGTGGGGAAAAAAATGAAATATATAGAGTAAAAAAAGAAAAGAAAAATAACTAATTAGCTAACTAACTAACTAACTAACTAAATAAATAAATAAAATAATCTTTCTAAAGAAATAATATTCTATAGCCTATATTAAATCTGTTTCGGAGGACCACTTTAGGGGCATCTTTTTTTTTTATCCCCCAAACAACACAATACAAAACAATTACAAAACAGGGAGTGGCCTACTGGGATAAATAAAATACAATAAACTAATAAAATACAAGCAGAAATAAAACTGTAATTTGTAAAATAAATAAATAAATACACACATGCAAATTAAGAGAGCTATAATGTCCCTAATGTTGCATTACTAAACATAATCCTATTGTTACTTTTTACTTACTTTAAAAATAAGACCTTCTAAAGTTGTACACGCAATGTGGCTAATAACGTGACACTAACATTACATGACAGGAACTATTCCTGAAATTTATAAATTATTCTATTATTTTGTCATTATTTTGTTTTATAACCGCTTTCAATTGATGTTATTATGTTTTATTTTTTAATTATCATATGTCCAAAAAAATAAATAAATAAATAAAGCGTCTGACGAAAAACACAGGGAGCGGAACTTTTGTTTTCACGTCGATGTTTCACAGCGGACACTTATCGGAAACGGACTCTGATAACACAAACGGCGCAGTTAGCAAACTCGTCGTGTTGACAGCTGCTTCGGACAGAAAATTCTGTCGTATTAAACATAAAAATGTCTATATTTACGCCAACGAATCAAATCCGTCTGACTAACGTGGCGGTGGTGAGGATAAAGAAAGGAGGGAAGCGCTTTGAAATCGCCTGTTACAAGAATAAAGTTATGAACTGGAGAGCAGGAGCGTGAGTATCGTTCACTGTCAACACCCGCAAAGTTTCAGTGTTTGACTAGAGAGTTACCAGAATATCTTATTTATTATTTCTTAAAGTTAGCTGACATTTGCTGTTTTCACTCTATAACTGTCAGATTAATGCTCCTCGGTGCCTCACTGTCCGTCTGTGACTGTCTAACATGGTGTTGTCTTTCAGAGAGAAAGACCTGGATGAGGTGTTGCAGACAAACTCAGTCTTCGTCAATGTGTCCAAAGGTCAGGTGGCTAAGAAGGATGACTTGACCAAAGCTTTTGGGACAGATGACCAGACGGAAATCTGTAAACAGGTAGGAAATCTTTTCCTGCCCACCTCTTATTCATACTGCGTCATCATCATTCACCTTCACGTCCCGTCCTTTCATTTCTCTCTCTGGGACAGATCCTGGCCAAAGGAGAGCTCCAAGTGTCAGACAAGGAGAGGCAGTCTCAGCTGGAGACCATGTTCAGGGACATTGCAACTATTGTGGCGGAGAAGTGTGTCAACCCTGAGACCAAGAGGCCGTATACAGTCAATCTGATTGAGCGGGCGATGAAAGACATCCACTACTCTGTCAAAGCCAACAAGAGCACCAAACAGCAGGTGAGGAGAGAGACGTAACACTTTGTTTGCTTCCTCATGATTATAGACAACACAAAGCTTCCTCTCAGACCTAGAATATATTTGAACTGCCATCACACAAAGATTTATTTTATCATTTAATAATAATAATAAACTTTATAGAGAACTTATATCACAAGATTTGTTAGTCAGAGTGCTTCACAATATAGACACAACACAATAGCAAGAATGATGAGATTAGACAATAAAAAAAGACATTAGATGTTCAAAAAAAAATATAAGAGACAGTAAAAGAACAGAAGAAATAATAATAATGATAACAATCAAAAGCCAAACTAAATAAATAGGTTTTCAACTGTCATTTAAAAATGTTCACCGTGTCTGCGTCTCTTATAGCGACAGCTCTTATAGCTTTCAAAAAGTAGGTGTGGAAATGTACTTTTTTCTTCTCTTTATCCTGGACTGATGATCCTCATCTGTGCTGTTGTCCCCAGGCTCTGGAAGTGATTCGGCAGCTGAAGGAGTCCATGGAGATCCAGAGAGCCCACATGAGGCTGCGGTTGGTGCTGCCAGCCAAGGAGGCCAAGAGGCTGAAGGAGAAGCTGAAGCCGCTCCTGCAGGTTGTGGAGAGTGAAGACTTTGATGAGGAGCTGGAGATGGTGAGGAGAAAAGATTTAAAAGTTGTGTTTTTTGCTGGTGCACACTTTGACTCTCTCTGCCTTCCTTTTTTGTGAAATATCCATTCTGTCTTCATTTGCCAATGTCTTAATTTCTCTCCCGTGCCGCCTCCTTCTTCTTCCTCCTCCTCAGGTGTGTCTGGTGGATCCCGGCTGCTTCAGGGAGATGGATGAGCTGATCCGCTGTGAGACTAGAGGGAAAGGCACTCTGGAGGTTCTCAGTCTGAAGGATGTGGAGGAGGGAGACGAGAAATTCTAGTAACCCAGCGAGTCAGGACTCTGCACCTTATCCACACTAACATGCTTCACTGCGGCACACAAACTGTAAACTCATTTATGAGATTATATTTTTGAAGAGATTCCTTCTAATTTCAGTCATTCCTGTTCCTGTTCCTCTCTGTGTTTAAAGGAGTTGTTTAACTGAAAAAACGTTTTGCCAGACGTACATGCTGGGTGGAATGGATTTTGGAAAATTAATTTGAGCATTTATACCCACACCTGCAGGTCGGTAAACAGTCCTGGCCTGCACTCACTTATTTATTCAGGTTTTATTTTTAAGCACCTCTGTACCATTAACCGAACTTTTCTGCCTTCCATCAGACTGTGTGCATATGGGAGAAATGTGCAAATGTCTCCCAGCTGCACTTTGTGTGCCATGTAGTCCAGCTCAGCATCTCCATTTAGTGGATAATTACTTTAACCCAGTAACTTATATTTTGTTATAATGAATGACCTTGCTCTGTTGCAAATAAATATTAAACAAAATATTTTATTTTTTTGTGTATACACGGCAACTTTCCTGATACACACACACAGTTGATCTGGAAACAAATCAGTTTTGTGGACCTTTTGCAGAAATATGTTGCAGCTGTAAGAACAGAAAAGCATCACCTCCATATCAGTGAGATATAAAACATTCCCATCAGTTGTACCCCTGAAAATGAAAATGAAGAGGTGCAGCGCAGAGCACATTATGGAAGTATTCACAGTGCATTCAGAAAGTATTCAGATCCCTTCACTTTTTCCATATTTTTAAATTGCAGCCTTATTTTAAAATCTGGTCATTGTTTCTCTCGTCACTCTACACTCAAAGTGAAAACAGGATTTTAGAAATATTTGAAAATTTATTGAAAAGGAAAAACTGGGTATAACGTGCTAAAGCCTGCTGCGTCATACAAAAAAGACTTGAGGCTGTAATTTCTGCCAAAGATGCTTTCATTAGGTACTGAGTAAAGGGTCTGAATACTTCTGTCCATGTGATAGTTCAATTTTTCCTTTTTAAAAGAAAATACAGAAATTTCTGAAGTTCTCTTTTTGCTTTTTCATTATCAGAAACTGATTGTACATTAATGAGGGGAAAATGAATTTAAATTATTTTTACCATCAGGCTGCAACATAACAAAATGTGACAAAAGTGAAGGGGTCTAAAGACTTTCTGAATGCATTGTAGATATTATCTTGAATATTGTACTGTGATTTATGTCCATTTTTTTTTTTTAACAAATGAAATGTTTTTTGTTGGTTTTTTTTACATTTTCTTTTGTTTTTACAGAAACATGTAGTGAACTGGGGCAGTATATCAAACAACAAGTTTTGATTTGAAATACTTTAAAGGATTTTTATTTGTAAAATTGTGGTCAAAACACAAAATAAAGTCCTTGGGGGTATAACTGCAGAAATATGTTACAATCACATCGCTAAAAGAAATGTTTTGATACTCAGTTATTTTAGGATTTTGACTAAACTTTTTTTTCTCACATTTTAAAAGAGATCAAGATGTAGAATCGTCTGTAAATCAGAAAGTCCTCAAAGTTAAAAGAAAACAGAAATCATGTTTCCAGTCATATCGTGTAACTATATCAGCTCAAGTGCTCCGTGGCAAAGTGAGTTAAACCCAACCTAATGCACAATTTAAGGGTCCAGTGTGTAGGATTAGGATGATATATTGGCAGAAATGGATTATCATATAACTATATTTTCATTAGTGTGTAATCACTTGTATAATAAAACTAAAACTGATACTGCACCCAATAAAAACTACATTAAATCTAAACAGTTTTAAACAGTAACAACTTAAGTGAAATAAACAAACCCTCTGGGAACCAGCTGAAACTAAACTGAATTTAAAACAAAATTAAATTAATTAAACTTACAATTGTGGCTTTAAATGGACCCCTTGCGTTGTTGTGTTTGACACCTTAGTTCTCCTACATGCTTGGCAACGATGAGAAAATTCAGTCCTGCAACCTCAACGCCAGATGCCAAGAAATTTTACGCAGTGGACCTTTACAGGTTTAGTGTGTAGGATTTACAGGGATATATTAGAAGAAACTGAATATAATAAAATGTTTTCTTTAGTGTATAACCACCTGAAAATAGGAATCACTGTGTTTTAGTTACCTTAGAATGAGCTGATTATGTCTACAGAGGGAGTGGGTCCCATCTACGGAGTCTGCCGTGTTGCACCACCATGTTTCTACAGAAGCCCAGAATGGACAAACCAAACACTGACTCCAGATAGAGCTATTCATATTTCATGTCAGCCACTATAGTCAGCAGCCCCTCCGCAACAAGAGTCGGAAAAATACTTTTTTTTTGTTGTTTTTTTAAACGTGAAACTGCTTTATTCAGTGTTTTCACGAGTTTTAATCACCTGGTCCGTTTGTTTTGGTGAGGAAGAGACCTCTGTGGATAATTCACTGCTAAATACCACTAAATCCCCCTAAATCTTACACACTGGACCTTAAACTCAAATAACTCATGTAAACAAATATTTCATTTGTAATGAAATTTATTCCACAGTGTCCTTTTGTGCAGAAGAGTTCATCTCACATGTAAACATTTTTGCCTCTGTCAAAAAAACAAATATGAAAAGGCATTACTCTAATGTAGGGCAATGTACCTGTGCAGTACAGGGTTAAGATTTAACATCAATGTTAACACTTTCATGTTTAAGGCATTACAATGAATTAAAAGTATCAGAGGGCTGTGATGTCATAATGCTAGTACCAATAATTGCCTCGAGTCAAGCAGACAGACACAACTACAATTTTACAGTGGTATTTAAATGTAGAAATGAGGACTGCATGTAAAATGATACTAAACTGTGTAAACTGTGTGTTAACTTTAATAGAAATGGATGCAAAACAAGATGCAAACTCAAAGTCCTACCCACATCCCAGCTAATAAAACTAAGACATGACACATGGCTGTGCTTCTACTACAGTGCATCGTTACTCAACATGTGCAGCTAGAGTTCTTCCTCTGCTGTTAAATCTGTCCACAGCCTTTTCACATGTTGACTTTCCAGTTTAATCACTCAGTTAAATATTACACCACAGTTCCCTCAGATGGGCTCTGATCTGCGTTCATACTGGCTGCTTGTGAACGCAGCCCTGTTGATTCGGCTCAGTGGGTGGTTAGCCTCCTCCTCCAGGTTTGGATACCTGCTCTGCTCAGGTGGCTGCACCTGCCCCTCAGTGGTGGGGCACCTGGTGGTGAGAAACACCCCTCCGATCACCATCATAGCAAAGGAGATCCATCCGAGGTATAGTGCAGGTCCCCAGTCTCTCCTCAGCAGTGTAGCACCCTCCAGTGGCTGACTGGTGTGATGGCACGTCCAGGCTGTGGGAACCAGCAGCAGGATTCCAGACAAAACAAAGAGAGCACCAGAAAACACTTTGATCTGGCCACGCTTGGGGAACCACACTAACCCCGCCGCTCCAATCACCAAAGCAAAAGCCCCGGCTCCAATGGCCGCCATGATGAGGGCTCTCCACGTCCGAAAACTTCCAGACAGAGACATGAGAGACTGGTAGAAGGAGCAGTGCAGGCTGCCATCTTGGGCCAAGTCCCAGTGATCCCATTGCAACCACACCCCATCCCAGTAGGCTGGCAGAGTAGCGGTGGTGTTGTCCACGGTGCCGCTCACCGTCCACAGAGCCAGGCAGCGAGTCAGAATGGCACAAAGCCACCCGGTGAAGGCCAGACCGAGGGCAGCGAGCTCCAGCTGCTGCTCCATGACCACGGCCTGCCTGCTCCTCCTCTTTACTGTAGGCCCGACTGCCTAACCAGAAACAGCTGGCGGCGGGGTGGGGTGTGTGTGTTTTTCTAAACGTGTGTGTGCATGTGTGAGGGAGAGACCTTCTGTGTAGGTGTGTGTGTGAGTGTGTGTGCCTGTCTGGTTTGCATGTCGGTTCAGAAAGGGGAAACCAGTTCTTTGGTATTCATGAAAAGAAGGCACGGCCTCGCTGCAGCTGGGTGGAGAAGGGAAATCCCTCTGTTTTCTCTGCCATGGTTTCAAAACAATCCCTTTCTCCCAGTTTCTGTGCAGAGGCAAAGACAAAGCTTCCACTGTGCTCTGATTATTCAGCCACTGTGTCGTGCTCCTCAGACAGAATTTGATTTAAAGAGCACAAGTTCTCAGTGATCTGTGTTCTGACAGTAGCAGTGGAGCTACCAGGAGGAGAACAATGACACCTCATTTAACCTCATTCGAAAGCAATACTTTGCACTGCAGATTACTGATTCAACTGGAACATGTTTACTCCACTGTGTTTATTTTGAATTCTAAGATGTAACTCACAAGCACACAAGCTCTGTTTATAATTTTACTCAAAATGGTGGCCTAAACATGATCAGTGTAATTTTCTAGGGGTTAAAAATGCATGCAGATTCATCTACAAGGGTACAAATCACATCTCTTGCTTTCTCTTTGAATTCTTCATCAGACCAAGGAAACCACATTAATTTGGACAGATTGCATGTGTTTCAAAAGATGTCCCATAGCTGTATCAGGCATACAGTGAAACACACTGATCAGCCACAACATTAAAACCACTGACAGGTGAAGTCAATAACACTGATAATCTCGTAACAATGTAATGTACTGATGGGAAACCTTGGGTCCTGGCATTCATGTGGATGCCCCTTGACACGCTCCACCCACCTAAACACCGTTGCAGACCAAGTATGTCCCCTGATGGCACTGGCAGATGTACAGCATTCCATGCCACACCACTAAAACTGCTCAGGAATGGCCTGAGGTATGTGACAAAGAACTCAAGGTGTTGAGCTGATCACCAAATTCCCCAGAACCCAAATCGAGCAAGCATCTTTGGGATGTGCCAGAACAAGTCTGATCCAAGGGGGCCCCACCATGGATCGGACTTGGCTCTTGATGCATGGAGACAGGACTTGTGGGGGTGTCCTGTGGTGTTTCGCACCAGAGCATTGGCAGGGGATCCTTTGAGTCCCGTGGGTTGTGAGGTGGGGCCTCCATTGATTGGACTTGTTACGGCTTGTTCCACGGATGGTGGATGGGATTGGGATCAGGGAAATCTGGAGGCTATGTCGATGCCTTTTGCTCTTTGTCACATTCTGCACATCCATTTATGTGATGTGACATAGTGTGGTGTCCTGCTGGGGGCGCCGCTAACATAGGGGGGGGGCTTTAACAGTGTTATGGTGGGTGGAGCGTGTCAAGCGGCATCCACTTGAACACAGACCTCTACATCGGCACACCAGTTAAAGCATGAGGACCAGAGATGAGAGCCATTCGACAGTTTATTGTTCTTTCATAGGATTTCCCCTTTAAACAGATGACTGACACAGATGATTTAACGGCTTAATGTTAAATGAATAATAATCAATAAACAAAGGTACTCTAACAAATCTGAAAAAATTCACAGAACTCATTCCCCATTAAACACTTAAACAGCAATAACTAAAAGCAATATCCTCAACGTACTCAGATAATGCATCAGGTGCACAGTCGGCTGGAGAGCATGGAAAGCCCCGTATGCAAATCAAAGGAGATGCTGGGCGGGCCTCTGATCCAGGCCTCTTATCAGTTCAGGTGTGGCCTGATAGGTTGAGGTTGAGTCCCGCCCATCAGGACTGGACAGGAAGGAGCATTTTCAACACAAAGGACCATTTTGTTTAACCCACCAGACTACATTTAAACAAACAGTAATTCTATCATCATAAAACACACTTCATTCGAAGCTGACAGAAATTAAATACAACTTTCAAAAATTGTCCTGGTGCATCTCTCAACTGTTCCAACAATCACCAACTCTGGTTTAAGTGAAATAAACCCAGTTCGATGTGAAAATATGCCGGCTCTATATATGCTAAAATTTGTGCTTTTTTAAATGGAGTCTGGTGGGTTTGCTAATGCCGATTTCTAGGCTTTTACAGGTTACATAAAAAGGATCTTACTCTTTGACAGAAAGGTCTCTGTGGGGATCATTTCTATAATGTTTTCAGAATAATAATCTCAGCCTGTCAGTGGCAAAAACAAGCACCTATAGTGGATGTAAATTGATGGTGCTCAATTGCCCTGAGTGTTTACATTGCAGTCTGTTTCATGGCTGCGGGCTGCAGCCCTATCGCTTAATACGAGACCAGTTTCAAATATTGTTGTTCTATTGGTCACTTAGACACAAAACATGGGAAATGAAGGTCCAGGTTGGAAAATACCAAAGGTACCCTTTAAGGAGAGAAAATTCACAACATATTAGAATAAACTGCAACATCAGAGTCCCCTCACATATTTAAACATGCTTTGTTTTCAATATCTTTATATAGTCTGTAAATATCTGTATGTTGCCAACTGCATTATGTCACACAGTTCAGTACATTTATATTTATGTTAAGCCCTCCTCACTTCACACATAGTTCTTGATGGCATAGCTGCTGTGTGTGGGTGTCCTGGCCAGTGTGTACCCAGTGGAGGGGAACCTGGCCCTCTGTGGTGGGCAGCTTGTGCACAGAATGGCTCCTCCAAGGAACAGCAGACCAGATGTCACAAAGCCAATATATATGGCTGCTCCGAGCTCCCTCTTCAGCACCTCGGGGACGCGTGGGTTGTGAAAGTCATGGATGATGGAGTTGGCTGTCCAGGAAACAGCAACTATGGTGGTGAGGGCTGCCAAACAGAAGATGGCCCCAGAGCTCAGCACCACCCGAGCCTTGATCCTCGGGTGGCTCAGGCAGTTGGTGCAGCGTGCTCCCAGGAGGAAGATGAGGAATCCCAAACATCCCAGAAACAGGCTGATGCAGATGAGACCACGGGCCGCCTGGAGGTCTGGTGACAGGTCCAGCAGGGCGTCATAAAGCTTACACTGCAGCTGACCTGTGTACTCACTGACACAGGTCATCCACAGACCCTCCCAAAACACCTGCATGACCACCAGGTGGGTGCCGATGAATGCTGTCACCTTCCACATGGGCAGAGCGCAGATCAGGATGGTCCCGGCGACACCTATCATGGACAGGCTGATGCCCAGCTCCTGCACAGCCATGGGACACTGTGCAGAGTCACTCACACCCTGCTGGGAAACACAGAGGGAGCAGAGCAACAACAACATGTAGTTACTATTCAGAATGGACACCTGTAACCTCCCTTTATCACATGTTATGTTGTGCATTATTTTGCTTTGTGATATGTTTCTTTCATTAGTATAAAACCTAAATGTGTTCCTCTGGATCAGATAAACATAATGTTCATGTATGGCTTTTTATTTCATCCTGCAACAAGGAATTATTTAAACCAAGTAAATATAGAAAAGAAAAGCTAAGATAGATAGACATTAGATACAAAGTCTCACCATGCAGATAAACTGTGTTCACTGTTATCAGATGTAACCGCAGAGATGCTTTTCTCATAAAGCTGACGACGTCTTCCTTGAAACTGATGTCATCTGACAAAAATGCAGGGATTTTCTAGCCATGGACGCAAATGGCCACCAGGGAGCAGTGTGTCACAAAAGACAAACACAATGACAAGGAATTGGGTCATTACTGATCACTGGAGGCAACAAATTCCAGTGAAGTGTCTGGGATGTAAATTTGATGAGATGCATCTTAAAATTCAGTTTTCGAATTTGAGAAAAATACATTTATAGAAAGGGTTACCTTCTGTTACAGGATAAATGCTGGCCTGGAATTTGAATATGCTACTGAAGTGATTTTAAATAGCCGGGCGTAATCAGCTATTTTTCCCTTAAACTGAATGTTTATGTGGTGTTGCAGAATTACCCTCATCTGCAAGAGTTTTATCACACTTTTAGTTTTTTTTTTTTTTTTTTTTTTTACAGATCTCTTAAATATTTTAGATCTGTCATTAACTTGTCAAAATGTTTCATGACCAAAGCTAAAGATAGAGTACTGTCTGACACCAGGAAAAACACATTTTACTGACAGCTTTATCAGTTAAAGTTGTGCATTTATTCCACCCATTTTTTGATAAAAAATCTTATTATGAATTAACAGTGTTTGAAAGGCTACTTTTGAAATGTAATAGGTTACAGATTGAAAGTTACCCTGTTATATATCTAAGAAGTGATGTAACTTTAAATTACTCCATCAAAGTAATGTAAATTATAACATTTGATTACTTTTTGATTAATCTTCTAGCAAATGTTTTAAACGAGGCAATAAAGTTGAGAAGTCCTGAAAGTGCATAAATGTTACTCTTGTTTGTCCTTGTGGCTTTGCTGACCTGCTTGGAAGACAATATGGCAAAAGACGACATTCCTGCACATTGAAAAGATACAAAATAACAGAATGATTTTATTTTTTACATAAAAACATTTTACCAAAAAAAAATCTATTCAGATGAAACCCATTTGTGATCCCCAACATTCTGATTAGTAACTGTATTTTTTAACATATTTTTTTTCTCAGTAACTGTAACAGATTACAAATACATTTATTTTGTAATTTAATTACGTTACATGTTGCCAGTTATTCCCCAACACTGGACATTAGTGTCTAATCTTTGCTTCTTTTTAAATGAGCTGTTCAACTGGAAAAGGGGAAATGTAGGGTATTTCATCATAAAAGGGGATTTATGTTTGATGTCCAAATCTGAGCCAGACTGAATCGAACAACTGTGAATGTTATAATGTGAAAGTAAACTGCTGAGAGAGCAGGAACACTTAGTGGGGAAATTTTGAGCATTTGAAGCCTTTCAGACATTTCCTGTAGGTCATGTGACCCTCCCTTCTCTCTGATCAGCAGCCTGATACAGTAACGTGAGAACAGCCCCATCAGGTTGGTGCGACTGTGAACTTAAAACAGCAACACTTCAAATCAAAAATATCTTTCAAAATCAGTTTAAAGCCTAATCATTTAAAAGCCTCAGGAAAAAAACTTTTGTGACACATTTGCGTTATCTTTAATTACTGTAATCTAGTTTCTCCCCAAGTATTTACGACAGCGATGTATGAAACGTATTTAATAAAGTGATCAGCCAACAGCATTACAAGTCTCTGAGTCACCATCTTTGTTCCCTGTGCAGTGATCTTTGGTAAGTCCCTGACAAACAGGTTTTGTAGGTCCTTTGTGCATTTTTTAAATATACATAAACACGAGGCGTGACAGAAGCAAATCGTACAACAGAAGGTCATTTATTGTGAAAAAAACAGAATCACAAATCAAAGGACAAAACAGTGTAAAGTGCAATTACAAAAAGATTTTTTAACCACTTTCCCAAACATGTAAATCACAGTTTCTATAATTTAATAAACTATCACCTTATAGATGTTCATCACCAAGAGTAACATCAATATTCAAACAGAAAGCATCTTTATACAACGGTGTGTTGCTCTTATAGGACAAAGTGCATATTTCCTTCATTGTGGGCTTCTGTGTGTATGTCCTTTTTCTTGATGTTTCACAGCAGCTGATTAAAGTCCAAGCTTCCTTCAATTCTCGGAGACAAAAACATCCACCAGACTTCTCTTTGTCCCTTTAGAACTCTCAAATATATGTCTTTGTCGGGGTGTTAGACCGGTATGAGTCATCTTTGCTGTATCCTCCAGGCTGGTTTATGAGGTACTTCACAGAGGGGGCCTCGTCCTCTTTGTGGGGACAGTTGGCACACAGAAGCGCTCCTCCCAAGACCAACAGCGCCCCGGCCCCCCAGCCGATGTAAAGAGTGGCCCCGAGCTCTCTTTTCTGGGCGTCCACTAGTACAGGGTTGTAGAAGTCCCTTATGATGATGCTGGCAGTCCATGAAACGGGGATGATGCAGAGGATTCCACTGATGATCAGCAACACACCTGCTGCCACAGAAGCCCTCGCCTTGGCCCTCTCCTCTGGTATGAAGTTTGTGCACTTTCCACCGGCGAAAGCTATGAGGATCCCCGCGAGGCCTACGACGATGGAAACCACCACCAGAGCGCGGGCCCCCTGCAGGTCAGTGCTCAGAGCCAGCATGGAGTCGTACACCTTACACTGCATCTGTCCCGTACTCTGGACCACGCAGCTCATCCAGATGCCCTCCCACATGACTTGGGATGTCACTATGTTGTTGCCAATGAAGGCAGTGACCCGCCACATGGGTGTGCCGCAGACAATGAGCACCCCAATCCAGCCAAAAAGGGCCAGGACGCATCCCGCCATCTGCATTGCCATGGAAGCCATCGTCGTCTCTCTCTGAGTGTCTCTGAGAGAATATTAACAGCTGATCAGGTGTTTATGTTCATCCGAAGCAGAGTGAAGAATGGGAGGCGTGAGAGACTATTAAGGACACATTCGAGGCCCTGCCAAAGAATACCAGCCGTGCAGGATTCTTTGTGTGAAGGAACAATAAAGGTTGGGGTTTCGCTCATTCTTCTTGGATGGAGATGAGGATCGTATTACACAAGGTTTTGTTGGTACTCTCAACAAAGAAAAGGATGTATGTGACAGAAAATGCACCAACTTGAAAATGTCGGCATTTTGATTGCAGAGTGGAGAGCGTGAGGAGTGAGAGAGACAGCATTTGCAGTATCAATGACACAAGGGCCACGAGTCTGCAAACAGTGAGAGTTAAATAAATCCAACCTGCCATTCACAACACAGTGTCAAGGCAAACAGAGATTTGTCTCCACATGTATACATACCTGCATCTATGTGTGTACACTGAAAATAAATCCCTGCTGGTTGTGAATGAAACAAATTTTGAGAGGCAATGCCTCATTGTTGGGGACCAAATTTTAAGAACAGTACCTACAGACCTACCCACAGAAATCAGCTCAATGTTGAGATTGTTTAATTAAAATCAAGATTTTTTTCATCACCTCCTGACATATAGTGCTTTATGAGACTTGTCCGGTTCTAGGAGAGTCGTCGCCAGGTAGAAACTATTATCCTCAGCTCACTGTTGTGGCCACAGCAGCAAAATGTTACACCATAAACTTTTGTCTTTGCTCATGTGGGTCTTTATTAGCTGCTGCAGTACTACAAGGCCGTCTGTCTGTTTGACATATTTCAAAACACCTCTAAAAAGGTGATGAAGATGTGTTTGAGATTTTGATTTAGATTTAGTATAGTTTTATTGTCTACTTAAAGGAACAGTGTGTAAGATTTAGGGGGATTTAGTGGCATCTAGTGGTGAGGATTGCCAATTGCAACCAGCTGAATCTTCTCCTGGTTAGAATTCTTTCAGCATTCATTGTTCAGGAGGGTTTTACCGGGAGCTGCATAATCTGCAGAGGTCTCTTCCTCTCCAAAAGAAACGGACCAGGCAGGGGTGAAAGTAAGCTGGTATGGTCCAGTACTGCGTACCACTAAAAGATTCAGTGGCGGTACGCAGTACCAGGAAGAGGAGAGAGCGGCTGCCTGCTAAAGCCCACATTCAGAACCAGTGACGGCCGCACTTAAGGCCAGAAAATAGATCTGCTAGCAATACATGCCGTTTTAAACACCACTTTGTTTGTTTATTAATTGCTTTTAACTCGTTCCGAATTGCTTCTGAACCGTCCATGCTGTGTTTAGGTCCATGCTGGACGGTTACGGAGCCTTGCTGCCCAGACGTCTCCCTCTCTCCCCCAGCCCCCCTTGGCAGAGAGTCCGGTGGTCTCCTATGAGCTCAGCATTAGAGACGTACAACACTCCGTAAATGTCATTCACTTCATCAAAAAATATCCCAATTAAAATCAGTAGCATAATAAGCAGATATGTTCCATGCTATTTTGTTAAATTCCAACAACACAGAGAACAGCTTGAACAAGCTGCATGTGAGCTAACGATCAGGGATTTCACTCTCAGCAGTACGTGACTGCGCATGCGCATCTACTTCCGAAACACAGCGGTTGGGGTGTGTTTGATTTATTGTACTGGGACGTTTGATTTTTCCACAACTGGACCACGGACGTCAAAAAATGCCGTTTGCACCGGGACAGGACAAACAATAAATGAAACCAACGAATCCCACACATTCTTATGGTTGGCTCAAACGCTGTCAGCGTGATTTAAATAGGAAATATTTAAATAGTTTATTGAGTTTATTGCGGATATTGATCAATGTTTTATCCAACGAAACATAGGCAAAAAGGAAAAGAGAAAAAGAAAAAAATGACATGCATGGTTTTAAGTGTTCATTAAGGTTTCATACATGCCAGCACCCTAAACATTAAAACAAATATTTTACTATCCACGTTGTGAAGTGTTTCTAATTTCTTTCTACTCCATACAGGTACAGTAAAATATTGAAATGTTTTTATTTGTTTGTTTGGTTTTTGACTTTACTGCACATTGTGCATCTTTGCAAATAATTTCCGCCTTGCCATGTCTATGTCTGTGCATGTGCTGGTTCAGTCATAGAGTAGTATAATGAACCTCTCTATTGTTTCCATTACCTCCTGTGGTATGTCATTTGGGGCAGAAGACAACAGGGCAAGTGTAAGCTCTGGAAGCACAGCCCGTAGTCTCTTTCTCTCCAAAACAAACAGACCAGGTGATTAAAACTGGTAAAAACACTACATAAAGCAGTTTCATGTTAAAAAAAAAAATCAGTATTTTCTTTAACGCCCTCATTGCTGAGGACCTGCTAATGATGGTAGCTGATGCAAACATGTGAATGACCCTATCTGGAGCCAGTGTTTGGTTTGTCCGTTCCGGGCTACTGTAGAAACACTGCAATGCAACATGGTGGACACTGTGGACAAGAACCTGATCACTATGTAGATATAAACAACTCATTCCAAGGTGACAAAAACACAATGACTCTTATTTCCAGATGATTATACACTAAAGAAAACATCCCTTTTATATTATATTCCTTTTCTGCCAATATATCCCTCTAAATCCTACACACTGTACCTTTAATAAAACAAGTGGGATTCTTTTAGTTTTAGTTTCTGATTTTGTGTCACATGGTATGAATTTTTCATGTAAATATATCCTTCAGTGCTTACAACAAGATTTTAAAAGGCTAAAAATAAAGTGTATCAGGTGTAACATACTGAGACATTTTAGAAACATTGAAAGTAGGAAAATAATTTTCACTTTCAATGATTCATTTACTGAAACCCACTTTTCAATCAAGCGTTGTCAGACCATGATGGATTTGTTCCATTGTCTTCTCTGACATCAGTGAGTTTGGCACACAACCATTAACCCATAACAGGTTCAGGTAGATTCTCTCTCTCTGTAATGACAGAGGACGACTCAGGAATGTGAAACCAGGTAAAATGTAACAACACAACAGGGTGTGTTCACACCAGTGAAACACCTTGTCATGCTGTGTTGACATTATGTTTGTGATTAGATGTCTGTGGAATATCAGAGAGGTCATTTCCTGAATGTCATACAGTGACATGTATTTATAGACAAGGACATAGATTTCGTTTTGACACTGGGTTGGAGGGGGTCCTCCCCCAGGAGCATCAGACACTTAATTTCTTGCATTCTGGTGACTGCATGAATTTATGTTTGTCTTTACTTTTGTCAAAATAAAAGTCCTCTGCTACTATCATGTTTTCAGTGTGGGGGGGGCAAAGGCACATGTTCTAAATATTAAGACAAATGTGTCCCCTGAATTCTGTGCCTATGTTTGAAGACAAATCCACTAAATGAGGTGACAAAACACACTGTTTGTAACTACCTATTTTTTTTTCTACCGAAAAACACCTGCAAACCATATCACTGTGCAGAAGGAAGCGTGCATCTACTCATGGAAAACGGGCTTGTGCTTGTGAAAGTGCATGATGTAAACATTAATGGTGCCTTCATTGGCTGAATTACTTTGAATCAGTGGAAGAAATCCCTGCAACGCCACTCTAACAACAATGGTAACAGCAACCATCATTTCTGGGTAGACAACTGGCAATTGATTTGAATTGCAGAGCTATGTCAAATTTGCAAACTTGTTTATTTCCGTTGTTATTTTATGATAATAATAATAATAATAATAATAATAATAGAGCAACAACAATAATCATAAAAATAAAAAAACAAAATAAAACTTTACATACTGTGTGGCTTTGGACAGAGGCCACAACGAAACATATTTTAGCCACCTGACGACTCACCCAAAAAAACATGTATATATTGAAGAAAGTATACGCTATATTTGAAATCTATTTTCTCTGCTTTACTTTACACGCTAACTGATCAAAGCAGGGATATACCGGGGGGTGACTGCACATTGTGCCTCTTTGCAAATAACTTTCGCCTTGCCATGTCTATGTCTGTGCATGTGTTGGTTCGGTCATAGAGTAGTTTAATGAACCTCTCTATTGTGGCCATTACCTCCTGTGGTATGTCATTTGGGGCAGAAGAGTTTCAACAAGGCATGTGTAAGCTCTGAAAACACAGCCCATGCAGTCTTTTTCCCAAGGCCAAGAAAGCTTGATACAGTGTCACAGCCCGTCAATGCATGGAACATTGATAGTGCATGTGCTTTTACTCAGGCCCTAGCCCTGCTGCAAGTTCATGGGCTGCAAGGTATTGAAAGTTCTTTCCAGTTCCATATGCCAACCAAAGCTCATGTTCTGACTGTAAAGTCTGACGCCCTTTTTAAACAGGAATTGTGCAAATTTGCAGGAAAGCCTAATCAGTCTTTTTTCAGCATTGGCAGTATAAAAGCAAAATTGAGGAGTGCAGCAAAATGTCGCCTACCTACTTTTCTTTATACAGAATGTGCCTTTTTCAGTGCAATGGGGGGCATGAACAAGTAACAAAACATGTAGCTCAGCATGTGACACATCAAACAGTGATGTACCCGAGGGAAGCCGCGGCTGGTCAGTCCTTCGGCAATTCTCTCGTAAGTTGGCCTGTCCTTCACCGTCCCCGTCATCTGACGGTTAATGGCCTCTTCATTTGCGAGGGCAAGGAGGGCGTGCAATTCCTTGTCTCCCCAGTTGCTCATCTTTACAGTGTCTTTCAGGTTTGCGTTTCCCTCTTGCTACTAGCTGCTCGTTGTGGAAGGCCGCCTCGGTCTTTTTAAACCAAAAAAAGGTTCCGCCAATATGTCTACCCTACAAGGTGGAAAGTTGGGCACCTTGGATCAACTCGCCAATCCGGCTCTGTGTGTCTAAACGCTTGCAGCTTGCCGGCAAAACGGCCCAACATTCGCGGAAAATCTGGCAGTGTAAAAGGGGCTTGAGCCACTGCCACAGCCAGCACCACAACATCAGTATCAGCCGTTTGAATCATGATTTTCTGATGGCCATTTCTTGCTGCATGGTCAACATGTAATAATATGCGACTGTTGGCTTCCTCATGTGTACAAGGGGCAATCGAAGACACATCTAGGAGTGATGGCTTGCTGAGGACTTCCATAGAAACTCCATTGGTTCTGCAAAGTAAAATTACTGGTTTTGCCAGTGGAGTCTTGGTGGCTCTGAGGTTATGGCTTCATTTCCCTGTTGGAAAGGCCTGTGTGGTAGAAGGAGGTGAAAATATTGAACTGATACTGTTATTTGGTGGGGTTGGTTTAAAACTGAGCAGCAGGTGCTCAATGCAGTTTAATTTTATATATGTGACACAAGGTTTTTTTCCCCTGAAAGTTACTGTAAGCAAACACTGTGATTTGGTCTATACACTGGCCTGCTGCTTTAAGCAATCACTAGAGCACCAAATGGATAAAAATTGCACAGCTGACGATAGTCCCCAATGAACACACAATTTATTCATGTTTTTATAATATTTGCTAATTATTTCTTTTTAAGATCAGAATATACTGGACATTTAAAGATGAACAGTAGAAACCAATGTGATTGGGCCTCAGTCCAGGAGACGGAGGAGGGAAGTAAGAAAATATTGATAGTGTTGCTTTTAGCCTTTTTTTTAATGGGATTTGTTGACAATTAAAAAAATGCAGAACACTTAAGTCTTATCCATTAAAATTAACAGTCAGTCCTCAAACCTCATTGTAATTGTTGATTTTCACTGCTATTGATCATGTTTTTGATCTTTATTTTTTTCTTTAACCAAGTCAAAGCAAGTACGTTTGAATTCAGATTGTTTAAATGCTGGTGGTGTGTGGGCACGGCTCTTACATGTTGTTGAAACTAGCACACTATAGCCAGTTCTGTGAAAAAGACTAGACTTGCACTCAACTCTGTAAAACCGGTTCAACTAGTTTGTCTGCATGAAGATTTCAAACATACTGCTGGATGCTTTTGAATACATGTTGTTGTTACACTCTCTCCTGCTTCATTATAGAGTCTAGTTTCTGACACATTTAAATTTAAAACAATGACAGTTTTATTTCCTGTAAACAGTAAAAATAAATGCAATCAATCATAAATGCAGACACGTGCACATCAGTTACCTTTCTGTCAGCCAGCAGGAGAAGCTGGGTCATCACTGCATTAGTCAACCTTGTAGATAAGATCAAGGTGAAAGATTTGCTTTCAGGCTGGCAAGACCAACATTTGAAATATGTCATGCTTGCATCTCTGCTCTTGAGCTGATTTGAGTTTGCAAATATTAAATCAACTGTATTTTTTATTCCTTTGAACTTTTTCCCCAGGTTGTCCTTACATTGAACCTGTCTGACAAACATTTCCAACAGACAATATTTAGTTTTATGTCTCTGACTCTCCGCTCACTCATAATCTCGCTGATCTATATTATTTTATTGTGCTCATTTCATTGCTCTGGACTGCCATCTTTGAACCAAAATTGTTAATGTAAACAGCAAAAAAAGACCAAAGAACAAACTTAAAAAATAGGCACACAAAAGAACATCATTTCAGTAAATATTTTATTACAAATCAGTGAATTCAGTAAACAAAAACAGTCTTTTGATATAACATTTGAACAAAGATGTTTGTAAAATATTTTTTTTTACAGTAAATTCACAACATATCAAGGGTACTGTACAAGTGTCCTTCCATCATAGCTCCTGTTAATCATTAGCATCCTTCTAGCACAGCTTAGATTTACATTCAGAGGAAAATAGCTTTATATAGTATAGCTCTCATTCAGTCCAGTCATCATGCTGATGGGAGATTTTCTTGCCAGTACAACAGTTTCATACCACATCTTTTGCGCTGTGTTTCTCTTTGCTCAAGAAACACTCTCTCTTGCCTCCACCCAAGAAATCTGAATTCCTCAGAAAACCAGTTCTCACTGTGTTTCACTCAAAGAAAATGAGACACAACTTGTGGTGCTGTCAGAAAGTCACAACGAAGGAGGGTTACTCAAGAAACGTAAATAATTAGTCTTTCTCAGAAGAATTGACCTGTTAGACGTAGGCTCGGCTGGAGACTGCAGACCTGGCACCAGCGTACTTGACTGGATACTCTGGGCTCTCTTTGGGTGGACAGGAGCTGCAGAGGAGGGCACCACCCAGGATGAGAAGAGCAGCTGTGCCCCAGCCGATGTAGAGTGCAGCTCCCAGCTCTCTCCTCTGGGCGTTGGTCATGATGGGGTTGTAGAAATCCCTGATAATGGTGTTGGCAGACCAGCAGACGGGGATGAGGATGAGAACACCAGCACAAATGAAGACGATTCCAGCAGCAATGGCCACCTTAGCTTTGGCACGTGGCTCCTCCACAAAGTTGGTGCACTTGCCTCCAGCGATGCCCAAGATGACCCCAAAGGCAGCGACGATGATGGCGATGACCACAAGAGCTCTGGCGGCCTGGAGGTCCTGGGGTAGAGCCAGCAGAGAATCATAAATCTTGCACTGCATCTGGCCCGTACTCTGCATCACACAGTTCATCCACAAGCCTTCCCAAATGACTTGCGCTGTCACAATGTTGGCTCCAATGAAGGCCGTGACCTTCCACATAGGCAGGGCACACACAATGATGGTCCCCAGGAAGCCAATGATGGCCAGGGCGAAGCCCAGCATCTGTCGTCCCATTGACACCATGATGAGGTCTTGTTCGAGTCACTTGAACAGAAGCAGAGGAGTAGTAGTTTTCAGGAAGCAGGTCAGCTCAGCTCAGGATGTAAAGTTGAATAAAGTCTGTGGCTCACTTCCTTTGGTTATAAGGATGTCTCTCTTGAAGGTGGAGTCAGAATGTCCTTCCCTCTGACCTGAAACCAGTGCCATCAGTGACTTACCCGCCCAACCAGATTCTTCACATTATCTGTATGCGGACAGGGAGCAGTTTCGATGAGATGAACATCAGCCTCAATGTAAAAGAGGCTCGTAAAGAGGCACCGCATTCCTAATTGAAACAATGGTCTGCCAGTGGCCAACCTTTGATTGGGCCGTTACTGGATGATCAGGTCCAGTCACTGGTTTCAAGTTTAAAAAAAAACACACCAACATGGGTGGAGGTATCACCGGATGTTAAATGTTAACGAAAGAAGCCTCCGTTTATGGTTTTACTCATTACGTCTGTTCATCAATCAACACCGTGTATTATTTTATTGTATCATCCTAGGAAGTGATTGCGTTTGTTTCCCATCAGAATGACTCACGTTGATCAGTGTCGCAGTTGATTGAATCACATTTTGCTTTTATTTTCACAAGGTTTATCTCTTTGTGTACCTCAGAGGTTTACAGTGAAATAATAAAGTGATAATAAGATTGTTTAAGAAAATCCTTTGTTTTAATTCTTATAGATATAAGGGAAAAAAATTATATTGGCTTTTTTCTGCCTCTCACTCACCCAGACACACACAAGGGCTCTGACCTTGTAAGATGCCAGATACTATTTCATCATATCGCGTAAAATAGAAACAGTATGTTGTGATAATGACTCCACAAACAGATACGTGAATATGTTTAACAAACATTTTATTGAAAATTGAGTAATTTCAAAAATAAAGTTGCATTCACAAAAAACAAACAAATCATCACTATATACAAAATGTGCTCTGTATGACAAAAAAATAAATATATGTATCGACAGTGACTTCCTTATGAAAAACAACTCTCAGTGCACACAGCCATGTTGACACAATATTCCTCTAATATCAAGACTTCATAAAGATTTCTACTTCACAGCCCAAAAATCAAAAGTGGAAACATGTTACTGATGACAATAAAAATGTTTTAGTGATTGTTTAAGTGAATTCATCTTAAATCCTAACAGTGTATTGGAATACATACCATTCTCTAGAAATACAATCTGTATTTTGGTGCAATTTTGCTATTTAATCACATAACAAGTTCCTGTAGCTGAAAGTCTCAGGCAGAAATATCAGTCTGTATCCTCTTTCAGTCCTTTCAGTTTTTAGAGGTATTGCCTGGGAGAATATGTGGTCGGTGCTGCATACGGTTTGGCAGGTACGTATGATCCGGTGCCTGTGTACGGTCGGCTGGATGGGGGAGCATACACAGGGCCGTATGTTGCCGGGTTTGGCACTGGGCCTGCGTAAGGGTACATAGGCGCTGGTGGGTAGCCTGGGTATCCATACATGGGTTTTTGAGGAGGGCAGGATGTGGTGAGGATGATCCCACCAATCAGAAGAATTGCAGCAGAGGCCCAGCCGATGTAGATGGAGGCTCCGATTTCCCTTCTCTGTGTGTCAATGGTCAGGGGGTTCGTGAAGTCTGTGATGGTGATGGCTGCAGACCAGCAGACAGGGATGAGGATCAGGATGGCGGCAAGAATGAGGAGGCAACCCCCTATGATCACCACCTTGGCCTTTGATGAATCTTTTTTCAGGCAGCCGGTGCACTTGGCTCCGATGAAGGTGATGATGAAGCCGATGAAGCCGAAGACGAGGGCGATGATGACCAGTGCTCGGGCGGCTTGCAGATCCGGGGTCAGCCTCATAACAGACTCATTCAGCTTGCATTGCATCTGCCCGGTGCTCTGCATCACACAGTTCATCCACAGGCCGTCCCACACGATCTGGCCCGTCACGATATTGGCACCGATGTAGGAGGTCACTCTCCACATGGGGATCCCGCAGGTCACCGCCACCCCAACAAGACCTATGAAGCTTATGGTCTGACCTGCCACTTCCTTGCCAATCCTCCCCATGGTGAAGAGGCTTTGTCTGCGGCAGGAGAGAGGAGCGTTTCAGCGTTCAGGTCTGGTCCTCTTTCAGAGTGACACAGCTCTCTCGCTTGATGTTTGTCAGAGAATGTGCAGGAGGAAGGCTGTCTCGTCGTCAGATGAGTTCTTCTGGCCAAACAAGATTCCTCTTCCCAGGGCCAGAGGAGTGGCACCTATTTCTAAACAATGCCTTGGTTTTGTTCTCAGAAATCACGCTTTCATATGCAGATTTCCCTGCAGTAAAGATGGGGTTATTGGATGGAGTTACAGCCACAGGCTCTTTGCTGTGTTAATTTAAAATCGGAGTAGTAGTTGGGCATCTTAAGACAACGTCAAATCCCCCACACACACGACTGATAAGCAAACAAAACAAAAAGCTAATGGAATTATCTCTTCTCACTATGAAGTTCATGTTATTTAAAGTCAACAGAGACTTTTACACCTGTTTGCCTCCACACTGACTATTGTAGAGGAGAGGATGGGAGGAAATTGTGAGCGACTCTTTGTTAACATAGAAAACTGACTAAAATAGCACGATTTAATTGTGTCTGTAGGTTTCATGCTCACACCAATGTATCTTTGCACTAAAATACTGGGGGCATGCTCAATCTGAAAACAGTGTGCACTGTTTTGCTACAGTGTGCACATTTTCCAGGTTACAGAACAAATTTCCTTGAAGCGATGTGAAATTACAGGCTTTGATGTACACTCTTTCTCGTTATGAGAATGGTATGTGTGTCAGAGGTGTTACCCAATCAGCAGCGATGTGTATACATGTATAAACAAAATTCTAGTTAAACTTTTCTTATTGTACATACATGTTTTGTACTGTTCCTTTAAGTGACATCATGAAGAGGAAATGACATGATTTAATAGTTCTATGAAGACAAATTCAAATGCTTGTAAGTTTTGCTTTTCATTTAGAACATTTTTTGGTACGTTTTTATGACAAAACCTTCTCTGTCAAGCAAAACATATCCACCCCCAAAAAACACTGAGTTAGAAAAAAGATGCTAAAGTCATGATACTCAAACAAAAAATACTTAAGATACAGAATCAGCTGGTCTTTCTTGTTGAAAAGGCTCAACAGTTGCTTGTATCCCTGATGTTGAATGTATGCTGCATGGCAGTCTGGCAGGTGATGAAAGGGATGAATAAAAAGCTCACTTTAACATGGACTGTGCAAACCAAGATGTGACCCAGTCAAGACAGATACTCAGCCCTGAGCTGAGGGGGAGAGATCTGTTCTAACATTGATAACAAGTATCTTGATGGAGTGATGATAAGACACAGGAAACAAGTCATATCAGCACTTTGAATTTGAAAAAAAAAATCCTGCTACATCCTAAGTTCCCTGAAACCTCTGTTGGGTAAACAAACTGTTGACACTTAATCTTTCACACACTGTGTCCAGTAATGTGATACTTCTCAAACAAACATTTCCAGTGCGATCCAGTGAAGATGCAAATTCATCTATCCGGTTTCCCATCATGGCTGTAACCTCCTTGCATATGATGGATAATTCATGTCCACTGCATTGGTGCATAATCATGTCCTCAGCTTACCTTGTGTTGTGGATTTTATTACCTCTTCTCCAGTCTCTTAAACACTATTTGAGTTTCTCAGAAGTAAGTAAACAGTAATCATCCAGTGAGTATAGAGTTTATTTACAGTAACAGAATATCACAAGGTTCAGAAATATAAATGTAGAATTTGCAGGCTGGGTAAAAATAAAAAGGAGAGCAGATAGAAATGCAGAGATTTTCCTGAACTCACGGTGTTTACTCATTGCTGACACTCCATTTGTTATTTAGACAGACGTAATCAATGCAAAACTTACTTTAGCAGAAATTATACATGAAGGCAGCTGCATTCCTGCCTTTATTTTCAGAGATGTTAGAATCTGAACGACAATAAAGATAATTACACTGTGAGAGCCTCACGACAATCCAGATATTTACAGAGACTAATAATAATCATGATTCAAATCCTAGTTTCTCATCAACCAGCCACAATACAACATAGATTCAGATTTTAAAGGGCGCTTACATTTTTACATTGTAGTTTGAGACATGTACATAAGTTCCTTTTTGGTGTTTTCTAAACAGCTAACATTTTGACACCTCATGGCAAGAAAAACACAGCTATAAAATTGATGATGTCTTTGCTCCATCTCATTGTGACATTGAGCTAGCGTGCACAATTACAGTGCCCCAATGGCACAATTAAATGGGATCTGTATCAGACACTTAAAATGAATGTTTTTTAGGACCTTTTCAAGATAATCTTTACTCACACAGTCATTATTTATGCTCTTAGTTACACAAAGACAAAACATCCACTGGCAGAAAGGTCACTTTGACACATTCTCTAATTGCAAAATCGACCTTAAAAAGGATTGTGGCAAGCTGCGATTTCATGCTATATTTACATTGCCAGTGAATATACGAAGCAAACTATTATTTCTCTCTGTTGCGATTCTTGTGACCTCAACAGTCCATGTGGCAAGCGCTAACCATCTTATACGTATTGTCTTGACGTGGAGGCCGACTTCACAGGTGTGAATCTGGGTATGTAGTGGGGGTGTTCATGTTTGGGTGGGCAGTTCCAACACAGTAGCCCCCCTCCCATGAGCAGCAGTGCAGCAGCCGTCCAGCCGATATACAGCGCCGCTCCTAACTCATACCTCTGGGCTGCGACCACAAGTGGGTTATAGAAGTTGGTAATGATGGTGTTGGCAGACCAGGACACTGGAATAAGACAGAGCAACCCTGAGACGATGAACAAAACTCCAGCAAGGATGCAAGCCTTCGACTTGGATCGCTCGTCCTCGATGCAGTTTGTGCATTTCCCCCCGGCGATTGACACGACCACCCCAAAGATTCCAGTGAGGATGGAGATGATGATCATGGCGCGAGCGGCCTGCAGGTCCTGGGGCAGAGCCAGCATGGAGTCATATACCTTGCACTGCATCTGGCCTGTACTCTGCACCACACAGTTCATCCACATGCCCTGCCAGATGGTCTGAGCTGTGATGATGTTGGCTCCGATGAAGGCAGTGACCTTCCACATGGGCAAGGCGCACACCACGATGACCAAGAACCAGCCAATCAAAGCCATGGATATACCAATGAGCTGAATCCCCTGAGAAACCATTTCAGCGGCGTTGTTCCTCACACATTAAGATCCAAAAAGAAAGACAAGTGGAATGATGTGAGCTTGTATTTATAGGTTTGTGTGTGAGAAGAAGGGGCGCAGACATGAGGGTATGTGATACCACAGTCCTCAGCTCCTATTGGCTGGAAGGAGTTTACACACAAACAGAGACCCAGTGACCTTTAGTAGTGCTGACCTGCCTGAATCCAAAGCCTCAAGGTCAGATATACACAAAAGAAAACTTTTTTCCTTTCCATCAACATTTATTCTTCTAAACTCACACATTTATAAACCTTTAATAACAGTAATATGACACATCAGTAGCTTACCCTGTTTTTCTTCAAAAATGTTTCATAACTTTATTAACACTGTGCAGGTATATATCCAAGTTGTTCAAGAGAAAAACTGAGCAAACTACTGTGTTATGGATAAAAGTTTCACCTCTGAACAAGAATAAACAGGATGTGCTGTTATCAGGCACGTGCAGATAAATTCCAGGTGCCGCTAAAGCACCAACCCTTTTGGCCTCTGACTAGATAAGTGCCCTTTTTTGCATGACATTTTTTTGTGTTTATTTTAACAATTTTATATTTTAGCTTTTTACATTTGGTCAAAGCGCCCGACAACTGCATTTGAGTCGAGCCCCTCCCCCTCCCTCCTCAACTTGTCACAGTCACCACAGTCAGCGCAACGCAAATCGGGCGCCCTACGGAGCATCATCCACATCTCCCTGACCTGCCCTTATGGACAACCAGGTAACTATACTGTTCGCCCTAAGCATCGGCATTGTTTGTCACTTTTTTTTATGTTAAACCACAATTAAAATAACTCAGTACTGTCAGCCTAATTTAGGCAATAACCCACCATAAAGATTAACAACAAGTAAACTAGTCTGGCATAAAACCACACCGTCTCCCTCCAGCTCTCTGCCAGATTCCGCTTCACCAGCTGTCCGATGCGAGCTGAGACAGACGCCGAATTGCTGTCCCATTTCCACGCGTCCTTATAAACCAAAACTCAACTTTAAATAATACTTACGTCCCTCACACCACGACTCTGATAATTAATTTCAACAAATCTCACGTGCGGTTTGGTGCTGCACCAGCATGCCGTGCGCAAAGAGCGCAGAGAAGAGGAGGAGCGCGCAGCCCCTGCACGCGTCTGTCTCCGCGATTCTTTAAGGACAATTGAAGCTTTATTAGAAGATAATTATAAGTATTAGCGCGGGACTGTTTTAAAAAGAACGAGGTGTAGAAGAAAAATAGGAGAGGGAGTGGAGAATAAAGCGAGGAGAGTAGAGGGCACTTAGCCTGATTGTTACAACTGAACATAAAGGCCGTTGTGTGGAGGTTAGGTTGGTTGGTTTATTGAACAGCGCTGTTCAAATTTGTGTAAAGAATCGCTGATTTTAAATGGTTACTTATTTTATAGACCATTAGAGTGTACAATGTGTCATTGTTTAATTTGTTGATGCCTGTTAAGAATAAATGATAAAGGTGGATAGCTGTTAGGTGCATATAGTATAGATATTAAGACCTCTCATATATAAGCTTGACAGACATTGTCCCAGCTTCCCCGCGCTTTTCCCACATCAGCACCTGCCCTGCAGTAAGTCAGGTTATGCTGTTTACAGCAAGGGGCAGTGTTGGACAAGTAATGACTCAGACAATGGGGAAATGTTTCCTGTATAAAAAAAAAAAAAAATCAGCAAGTCATACTTCATTGGGATAATACAAAAAGCCTTTACATTTTAAACAACTTGTATAATCTATCAGTCAAATAGTATAATCTAGAGTTTATTTTGTTTTATTATAAAGTAGTTTTTCATATGTCTCAGTTAAGACCACCTTTTATTTTATACTTCTTTTGTCAACTTACACTCAAGAAACATAAAACTTAATTTTTCAGGGTATGAATTAGGATCATTTTACACTATAGGCCTATTAAATATTTATTTTGGATACTTGATAATACAGAATTTTGTTTTACTTTTGCAAAATATTTATTCTTGGTTTTAGTTACCAATCAGCTCAAATCTGTGGGTTGTGTGTGTAGCAGAGTTCATGCCTTCTTTCTGAAGCCTCCATTTTGAGAGGAAGCTGCTCTAATGAAACATCATAAAACATTAAAGAACACACAAAACATGATCATTCAATGTTGATAAAAAATATTTATTTACAGTTTCAGACAGTCACATATAAAACACATTTTTAAATGAAATGATATGAAAAAGGGCACAAATGGATGAAAACAAAGAAAAATGAATCAGCAAATTAACTTTCAAAATGTTGCTCTGATATGTATATATTTGTTCACTCGCATCAAGCATTGTGTCACTCAGTCCATCTTGTCTGGGTGTGGCCCACGTCTCCTCATCTTGGCACAGATGAAACAAATCTTGAAGTGCTTTAACTCAACATGAAATTTTCAGCATAAAGTGTGAGCACAATAAAATCATTGTGAAATTCAAATCATACTCATTGTGTCAACACAAATCAGTGTCATGGACCACAAAGCATTTGACTCAAGTCTCTTTTCAGTCCCTTGGCCTTGTCATTTGGCTTCCCTCTCCTCAGACGTAGTCCTTGGGTGCAGTTGAACGGGCAGCTGAGTACTTGGCAGAGTAGTTATCCTTGGGAGGGCAGTTGGCACAGAGGAGTGCACCACCCAGGATGAGGAGGCCTGCAGCCCCCCAGCCGATGAAGAGTGCAGCTCCAATCTCCCTTTTCTGAGAGCCCACTGTCAGCGGGTTGTAGAAGTTATTAATGATGGTGTTTGCGGTCCAGCACACAGGGATGAGGCACAAAATACCAGAAAGGATGAAGATCACACCAGATGCCACGCCGATTTTAGCTTTGGAGCCCTCGTCTTCCACGCAGTTGGTGCATTTGCCTCCTGCAATTGCGAGGAGGATGCCGATGATTCCAAGCAGGATGGAGATGATGATGAGGGCGCGTGCAGCCTGGAGGTCCCGGGTAAGGGCCAGCATTGAGTCATAAACCTTGCACTGCATCTGACCTGTGCTCTGGACCACACAGCTCATCCATATGCCCTCCCAGGTGGTTTGAGCGGTGACAATGTTCTGTCCGACGAAGGCTGTCACTTTCCACTGGGGAAGGGCACAGACAACGATGGTCCCAATCCATCCAATAATGCACAGGGCAGTGCCCACCATCTGAAAGCCGGCTGACACCATGTTTCCTCAGAAAGCTTCTTGCACAAAAAAAGTCCAAAAGTGTGTGTCTCTGGAAGTCAGTGGAGTCTTACTTGAGAGATCCCCAAGAGTAAATGTTTGAGTGAGGTTGAAGTGGGTCTTTTATACACTTAACTCGGGAGGGGCTTGACAGGCACACATTGTCACACAGAGCTGTGACGTGATGACTACCCCCACCCCCACTCCCAGCCGTGGGCATGTGTCATCATGTCAGTTTTTGTCTCAGTCGGGTAATCGTTGCAGGTGGAAAAGCCACGCTGTGACTCACAGGTATTGAGATCAGTTAAGCAGAACAAAATACCATCAGCCACACCCTCAAAATTATGGTATTGGCCATTAGGAAACTTTTTTGATCCTGTTTTTCGTTTTACAACTTTTTATGTACTGTGGTAACACAGTACATAAAAAGTTGCCTTTGTGAAGTGAGAGCCATGTGTGTACAAAATGTTCACTGTTGGGAAACTGTGAAGAACAGCTCTGTTTAAAGACGGTTATTTTGTATTTTTAAGTTCACCCAAATAGCTCTAAAATGTTTCCTAGATCTAACAGTTGTACTTTGCAGTGCTCATGATGTTTGCATGGTTTAAACGGAAGATGCAGCAAAGATTTTATCAGAGTGTCAGGCCTCAGTGCAAGATAATCATTTAAGTTAAGTCATATCTTTCATCTTCTGTTCAGTTTGAGATGAAGGTGGAACACACAAACTTTTACAGACCAAATACTGTATGAGTGAAATGTATATATGTCAGAATAAGTATGCAAGTACATAAACATACTATTCCCTTCCTTACTTCACTATTTCTTAGTCTTAGAATTAAATACTTAGTACACAGAATTTTTAAAGATATTTTTTTAGGGCATTTTTTGCCTTTAATTGACAGGACAGTGAAGTGTGAAGGGGGGAGAGGGAGAGAGAGAGAGAGAGAGGGAGAGCCTGGGCCGCTGTGGCAACAGCCTTGTACATGGGGCGCCTGCTCTACCACTAAGCCATCGACGCCCCAGTACACAGAATTTTGAAGGTTTTGAAGTGGGGCTGTATGAGGTTCTTATACTATACTTATACTTAGAAAGCAATCAATACAATCCCAGTTTGGAGAAGCAGATGGGAATACTTCCACTGAAGCTCAGCAATGCACTGCTGTGGATGGGGGTTAGCAGCAAAATGTATTTTAGCCACTTTAAAAAAGGCCTACCTCCACAAAAATCAGTATCAGTTTAGGTGAACACTATATGGAGAATATTTTCATAACTTTACCTTACAGTCAGACTGCCTTTTCCTTTGGCGCTACATTTTCTCAGCCATAGAACTTCCATATTCCTCTGCAAAAGCCCAACTGTGTTGTGAACTATATTACGGCAAAGGTCAGAGAGTGTTGTTGGGCGATCACACTGGAGAAAAAAAACTTCACTTTACTAAAGATCTCAAAGATGGTGCCTGCTTATGGTTTTCTGGGCTGTTCAAACAAAGACATGAAAACAGCTGAGGCTAGTTACACTGAATGTAGACATCAGCACTCCAACTGCAGTGAATGTTACTCTTAAGACGATTATGTAAAACCACCGCTCAATAAGCAAGAGAGGCACTTACTGAAGAGCACTGCTGTACCCTACCATCTGATAAAATTACTCTAAATACCTACAAGTAAATGAAACGACTTACCAAACAACCAGTAAAGTGGGAAGTGCTGGCGACCTCTGATTCACAAAGATTCTGAAGTTCTGCCATGTCAGTGGTACCGCTCTGGGACAGTGAGCATGTGTTTACAGTTCACAGTTAGCATGTGCACATCCTGGGTCTCCAGTTTCCACAGAAGTTTCCTGTCTCTGTTTTTGGCCTGCTCAGTGTCCCTCTGCAAAAGTCACTGTCAAAATTGCTCAGTTTTTTTATTTCCTTGTATTTGTTGTCTCTTCCATAAGCCCCTGCCAGTCTTACCTGATCTGTGGTGTAACAGTGTGTGGCACAGCTGAACTTTTGCGTAAGAATATGGTTATACAGCTGTAAAAATGTAGAAGCTGAAGGAAAGTGCTATCTGACAGCAAAGTAAAGCGGTGAAAATATTGTCAGTATAGCGTCCACTTAGACTGAGGTTGAGTTTTTTAGGTAGGTGCTTTTTAAAGTGGCTAAAATACACATTGCTGCTAACCCCCCTAGGGAGCTACGTAACATCTGGTTGTAAATTACGTCGTCCAGGAAGGCAGCAAGTTACACCATTTTAACTTTGAATGGCAATGCCATCTACAGTTACTGTTGCCAGCATTCTCCACCAACCTGCCCTGATTTTACCTGCTTTCATTCACTAACATGATAACAGGTTTGCTTCTTGATTCCATGTGAATGCAGCATTAGTACCTCATACAGCCTAATTTTAAAAAATTCAAACTATGCCTTTAAATTCTGTGTACAAAGTGTTTAATTCTAAGACTAACATATAGAGGAGTTAGGTAAAGAATAGTATGTGTTTGCACTTGCATGCATAGTCTGACATACATGCATTTTCACTTGTGCAATTTCCGGCCTGTATGATAGGGTTACTGTGGACAAAAGTTGCGTGTTCCGCCTTATCTCAGATCGAATGGGAAATAACGTCACTTAATGACACTTTGCTGTGTCTCTTGTTTTAATCACAATTTAAATATTGTGAGCTTCTTTACAGCCTGCAAGGTGTTACATCTAGGAAACATTTTTAGAGCTATTTTGGTGAACTCAGAAATTCAAAGTACACATTTTAAACAAAGCTGTTGTATTAGGCCTTTTAAAAGTGGCTAAAATATGTTTTGCTGCTAACCTGAATCCACAGCAATGCATAGCTGAGCCTCTGTGGCAGCACTCCTGCCTGCTTCTCCAAACTGAAAGTGTGCTGACTGTTTTGTGATACACTGACTATGGATAAGTATCTAATACAGCCCCACCTCAATAAATCAGAACTATTCCTTAATACTGAGATACACTGAGATACTGATACTGATGCTGATACTCCTCACTGAGATAAAAAATGACTTATTTATTTGAGCTCAACCTCTTGGCCTCTGCTGCATCTATTTATTACTGTTGATGTCAAAAACAGAAACACAGCATATTGTTTCATTCTTGATCTTGTCTTTAATAAATAAATAACTTTGATAATCTATAAACTATAGCATGGAACTGGTTGGATAAATGCTCAGATCGTTCTGGTATTAATCAGTCCCAGTAGCCTACTGATTGTACAAATGTAACAATCAAGTACATCTTACTTCCTGCACTGATTACACTGATTTAAACAGGCCTGCTCGCACAGTTTGTTGGCACAGCTTAAGGACACGCCCATGAAAATATTTTTATGAGATGAAAACAAAAACATTTCTTTTTTATGACAATGCCATGAAAAAGAGAAACCAAGAAATAATTGTTTTTTATGAACCCTAGTTACTAAGAGGCACTTTATATACAGATAGGTGAAAAAAAAGAGATTAAAGCTGACCTTGCAGTGATACAAGTCGTGTTGCAGCCGTCGTTCTGTAGATTGTCTTGGAAGAATAATGTGCACTCTGCAGTCCGGGGTCGATCCCACTTGATTTATCGACAGTTTTCCACAGCAGTGAGAAGATGTCAGGAGGAAGATGTCGGGGAAATGGCAAACACTATGCCAAGTGATTCCTGTTGACACGCTGTTGCAAAAAGAGGGAATAGTGAGAGGGGGCAAAGAGAGGTAGAGAGGGAATCAGATTGTTTCAGAAATGAATAGAGCCAGTGTTTAAGGGCCAAAACTGCCGTTAGGACTATAATGCCTCTTTTTTATCCAAGGTAGGATCATTAAAGCTACTTGGGCCTGGCTATGGAGATTGGGTTCCACACACAAGGAGACAGGGAGGAATTTCCACAATTAAGAATCTGAGGAGAGATGGTTTCAGGGTGAGATTAGTCCTGATGTGCAGGGAGGCCACAATCATGCAGTGTTTTAGAAAAATTCACATATTGTAAATAAGGTTGTCATATCAGATTCAGAATCAGAAATACTTTATTATTGATCCCCGAGGGGATCATGTTAATGTGACTGGTTGTGTGAAAACTGTAATTTTGATGATTATAATGATGTTATTAATGTAATGAATGGTGCCAAATGAAGAGCTCAAGTTTCCCTAATCGATGCAACTTTGCAAAAGGGCACAGTACAAACTTTGCAGCAACAGGTAAAAGACTCGACTCCAGCAGTCATGAGAAAGTGCCAGAGGGAGCCGCAGTGACAAGTGTCAGCAGGTAGATTAAGACAAGCCCTGACTTGTCAGTAACGGCTGGCTTTGGCTCTCACTCAGGCGTCCAACCCTTCAGTTAAACTGGCGGCGTCATTATGCATATCAGTGCAAAGTTTAAAAAGCAACATGAGTCTGCAGGATAGACAAGGGTTTTTATTTTTTGTATTTAAAGTTTTTTTAGTTTTTGTGGTTCAGTTACAACAAAGTTAATCAACAGATATACATTGAATCTATGTGTATATACATATGGAAACACTTCAACCATTTTGAATGTTCAAAGTACTGGCAAGGATGTCAGATTCACAGTTACTGTATAAAGTTGGAAGGTCTGCCCGTAAGGACACAAGGATGGACACTGACTTGTACAGTACTTTGTTGTTTGGATTTTATAATCTGTTATCTTGTAGCTGAACCAGGCATCTTTGATATTTCTGTGTTTGTGAGAGTGACAGAGAACAGAGGAACTTGTTTAGTGTGGATTTTTTGGTGTCAACTGTTCTGCTTATCTTACTGGCATAAGACAGCAATACTGCTGACTTTATCCATATTCAAATCATTGACAGTGAGGATGTCATTTTTGTTGCTGATTTAACAGAATAGAATATTGTTTATTAATCAAATGAGACCTGCTGCGTTGCTCGCCTTGGCTGAGAGATAATGTACAGAGTACTGAGATAATGTTGATGTTTTTGGCATTACTATGAGCCTGACTGGCTGCAAAGCCTCTTGTTTCAAGGTGGTAATCTAGTAGTAAAGGTCATAACACCGGGTTGGGTGTGGTGATCCTGATGTGGATGTTTTCAGAATATTCTGCCTGCTTTGTTCAGTTATGGCTGCAGCAGTAGTGATGGGTGGACAGCTTTAGTTCCTTTGAGTCGATACATGTATATCTACTGAACCTTTCCAGTATGGTGTCAGTTTCTCCAGGACACTCCGTTATAGTATGCACATCCTAAAGCTATTCCAGTCAGTGCTCTGAGCAATAAAATACAACACACACAATACTTTACATACCTGGCCTGTCCTCATTAGTTTATTAAGTACTGTTGCTGCAATATGTTAGGACAAATTATGGATTCATGAGCACTTGGATGTTAGACAGGCTGACCCGGTACATACCAGACACCAAAAAGAGTCGCTCAAAGCAGTGCCGGCCTGTGGCGTAGGCAGTGCTGAGGGCGCCGTCATCCATAGGGGGCACCACAAATGGGGGAAGGAAATAAAATCAAAATGTTTATCTTTTACTATTTTTTACTAATACTATTACTACTGTTATTTTGAAAGAGTACATATGGCCACAACAACATAACTATATGGCAAAGCCTACTAAATAACAGAGAGGCCTTTTTTTCTGGATTCCTTCTTCCTCAGCTCATTACACTTAACTTGCTCTTTGGGGGAGATGGCCGAGTTATCCGACATCACGTAAACCCCGAAACATGCTTTATCTTTATAGTGTCAAAACGACAAACACTCTCCGGTGCCCACTCAACTACCACTACACTACTGAAAGGCGTGTACATGTGGAGAGTAAGAAAATGAAATCGGCTGGAGGAGAGCTATCGTTACATCTAAGCATGGCCGCAACGAACAGCTCCTGGAGGTTGCAGTGATTTACATTGTGAAGCATTCAAGCTCTATTCAGAAAGAAATAGTTTTGGTTGCAGGTAAATAAGGTTCTCATGATGTGTTCAATCTAATCTTGTAAAACATAGTTTTTAGAAAGATAGTTGAGTGAATACAGCTGTTTGACGGAGAAATTTGTTGATGTTTTCACAGCAATATAAAACAGATATTAGAGAGGAAATTATGATTTGATGTATATAATAAATGTTTTTTTAATGTGAAAGAAGGTTATGTTAAAGGTTGTTTCATAAATGTGTATTATTGAATTTGTGCTCATTTAAAGGTAGTGAAGGACTGGATTCATTTTTTTTAATACTGTAGATTTCTGTGTTTCCTCGGCACAAAAGAGGAATAGATAACAGCAAAAAACAAAAGACACACCAATATTAAAGGCGCTGTATGTAAGAATGTGGCCAAAACGGTTACTGCACTCAAATTCAAAATACTGCCGCGAGTCATGTCCGCTCCCCCTCCCCTACAGATTCAAGGTTGCTGGACAGTGGCACGCTGGAGACTGATTTGTTCGCCCACGGGCGGCTGCCGTGGCAGGGCCGTGTCGCTGCGTCCTTGATCTTCGGTTTTCCAGCGGACCGTTCGAGCAAATCTGGCTTCTCTGTTGCTAACGCTGCTNGTACTATTGTTGTCGGTGAGATCAGTATGTTATATGAACATTATTCCTTAGTCTCTGTGACATATTAGGAGGATTTTACAACTATTTGCTTTAGATTTCTTACATATAGCTCCTTTAAAATATAGGTGTCAGCTTTTGGCCAAATTGTTATTTTAAACATTGATATCGCTATCAGCCCAGGGCACCAAATGTGCTAGGGCTGCCACTGGTTCAAAGAGAGTCATTCATTCATTTCCGACCATAACTAGCTGTGGACAGCAGGAGCACCTGTCGCTGGCAAGCCACACAGACTGTCAGTCCTTACATATATACATATGTATACTACTCATATCATATGAGAAAAAAAATCATGAATTCACTGTTGAGTAGCCACAAAAGATGTAACATCATATAATATGATAAATAAAAAATGATAAGCAGAACAGAGCTTAATGTGTTATGTGTGATGGGGGGGATGTGCCACTTTATGAAAATAATATATTTTGTGATGTAATGAAAATTGTCCTTAGTTACATTGTTGGGGTAAAAAACAAACAAAAAAACAAAAGTAGGTGGTTTCATGTGTCAGAGTGGGAAATATGCGTGCACCTGTGTGGGTGGATCATGTCTGTATTTGGCATGTGATGTCATCACAGCAAGCCCTGAGGCCATTGTGCAGGTAGAGTCACAGTTTCAGTGGGTAATTTAAGCATGTGTATGCTTTGAGCTTCGGTGAGTCACGCATGTTCGGACATGACACATGATCACATGACGCAAACAACAACCTGAAGTCTACAGGAGACTGTTGAAGTGATTAAAGAGATTTTGTTGACAATGTCTAGTACAGATTGTTAGGAAGAGTGTAAAATATCTTTACACACCAAACAATATCTTTACACCTTTTGGTCTGTGTTCATTCCTCTTCTCAGGACACAGTGGCTGTTGGTGACATAGGGCTCATTCTGCTGCAGATACCATCCAATGTTTGTCTAAATGAGAGTATTGGGTAAATGTGAGAAAATCAGGCGGTATAAATGTAATATGGGCAAATATTAACCACACGCTATAGCTTTAGTCCAAGTCAGGATGTAAGGCATTTCTGTTGTGAAATAGGGAGTGACTGAGGGTTTGTATTTTGGCCTGGAGAAACTTTCGGTTCCTCATTTACTGTCAGCGACAGGGATTAGGGCCTTTTTTTGCTTCCTTATTTTTAAAATTATTTTGTAACTTCCTAATACATGTTGTATTCATCATCTATCACTACACGTCACTCTTTGGACTTTTGGTACTTTTTTGTCACATTAACACACTTAAGGCTAGCTTACTGTGAATAAACAACAGCCTACAACACACACCCCAGACTCGAAACCGGTCAGACTCGCTCATGTTCCCTTGACAGGTGAATGTCCCGCAAGGAAGGTGCTCTGCAAGTGGCTACATGAATATTTCCAGGTTATGTCTAATCACATAGCTGCACCTGCAGAAGAAACGGTGAACTCCCTAAACAATGTCCACGTTTGGAGTGGATAAAAACAGCACAGAATGGCCTGTAAGTCAGAGATGAATATCTGTGGAGATCTACACCACACAGATCTGTTGATCCAGCAAACAACACATATGTGCATAAGATAATAGCATGTGGTTTATTTAAAATTCCAATTTGTTTCATAAATGTCAGTCCTGTGGGATTTGATTTAAGTCAAATGCCTCTGCTTCACATATAAAGTTGCAGTAATGGCAAAATAAATAACAACATGCTGTTCCTGGATTTTAGTACGAAGAAACATAGGCACCCTCCCCATACATTTTACAGTAGGTAAATCGACTGTATCTCCTCATAAAAAACATGAAACCTGATATGCAAATCAAGACACCTGAAACCTAATGATAAGATTTGAAAACCACATTTTGAAGCCTCACAGAGCCCAATTCAACAATGTTACATACAGGTGTAATATTCTATGTGTTTTTGTTAAAAATCTGTATTTTGTAATAGTGGCATGTGCGTTGACAGATTTCAGACAAAAAGAGGATTGCAAAATTCAAGACAGGACCAACTGAAATGTGAATCAGACTCTTTGCGTCAGACTGGGTAAGATATAACGTTGGTATGATGTTACTGTGTGTTTTTGAAACTAAAGTAATTGATTGTCCACAGCAACACCCAAAACTCTTACCTCAGCTGAATATGTGTTGCCAAATCTCAGTTCTAAGGGCCCTGACACACCAGGCTGATGGTTAGTTATTGGTCAATGTCAGGCTGTTGATTGGCGTCAATTGGCGCCATAGTTTTTGCAGTGTGTCCCGCACTGTTGGCGCTAGTCAGCCCCTGTTGGCCCTTGTTGGCTGTTTTTTGGACCCCATGGAGCCCACTTGTAATAAAAAATCACTCTGATTGTCAGTTCAGAGAAACAATAGTGAGGAAAGTAAACAAACAACTTAAGTCAAGAGGGCGTGACATCATAACAAATGTGTTATATTAGCTAAAATTATTTTTTTAGCCATCAAGATCTTTAGCAGAGAGTGTTTGTAACTGTTTGTGTTATTGAATTCATCCATACAGACAACCGCTGCCTGCTGGTATGGAGAGTTATATCCTCTCATGTAGGCACTGGACGTATGTGCTAGTTAGCTGTCGGCTGAAGTCTTTGTGGTGTGTTTAAGTGCAACTTTTAGTTGGTACACAGGTGACATGAGGTGATACAACAGTCTGCATTTCAGTCTGCTTATTCTTTTATGTCGGTTGGGTGTGTCTGGACCCTCACTTATATCCTGCATACTATTACAGTGTCACTACACACCACTTGCTATGCACATGCTTTATTAGTATGTTTCATAATGATGCATTCTATATTTTAATACTGTGAGAATGGAGAGGTTTCATTACAGTTATGATATTGTGTTGATTGTTTTACATGTTTTAACACATACAGCAGGGTATTTGCATTACTATGTATTTAGATACATTGTGGAAAACTTGTTAGCAGGGTGTTGGCCGGCCAGGTGAGAAAATGCATGCTCACTTAGCTGCTATATAAAACATAAAGGTTAAAAAAACAGAGCATGCCTGATGAGACGCTGCCTAATCCTCCACCAAATGATTTGCATGAGGTGTTAGCAAATCATGTCTGCTGTTATGAGTCAAGCTGTATCTGGTTTTATCTGACTTTATCTGGTAATCAGAGCACTGTGTTGTTAGCACTGGTTGTCAGTGGCTGCAAATCACAAAAATGTTTTCTTCTTGAAATTCAGAACTCCCTGATACTGACCGCTCCTTGTACAGAGACAGCTGCCAACTGCAATTCAGAACCAAAAAAAAGAAGTTTGATTGACATTTTGGTGTCTTGTGTGTTGGACACTTTAGAAATAGCTGAGGGGGAAATACAATTTTAAAAGGCATCAGTCTTGTGTGGAATTCTTTGGTAAATGACCCTTTAAATCATCCTTTTAACCAACAATGCTTTTATAGTATAATGCTAATCTTTATCTAAAGAGCACTTTTCTAAACCCAATTTACAAAGTGCTCCATGCTGTGCAACAAATTAAAATCAACAAATTATAAAATAAAAAAACAGATAAAGATTAAAACCAATTAAAATGAAAAAAACTCAGGTAAAGTCAGGTTGAGCTCCCAGATAAGGTGTTTACTGTTACTGTAACTAGGCAGACTTAATCTTTATGAAGGGTGTTTTCTACAAAACACAACATGGGGAGAATGAGTAGTGGCTCCCCCTGCCTGTAAAAACATACACCGACATTACAAAGCTCATAAACAGTTACAGTCTCTTGTGTTAGTCTCACAGGTCCATCCCGGGTTGCACCTTAGCATCTTTTTATAATAATAATCATGATTTCTAAAATATAATAGTTTTTTTCTAAACTTTTTTTTTTTTTTTTTTTTTAAATTATCTGTACCTGATGTGATTGTTTTTAAAGGAAATCTTTTGGTTTTGACTTTTATTCTGCAGTGGATGTTATGATGCCAAACCAGCTGTCTTTTGGTGCCTGGTGCATTGAGGTCGTTTCACAATCAGTTTTTTTCAGTGTGTATTGTCTGTGACGTCACAAAGTCACCATTTTGACGGTATAGATACAGCAAGCTAGATTTAACAGTATGGTAAACAAAATGACTGTGTAAGTTATAAACAACCCATCAAATCATCAAACTAGAGGAGCAGAGGCAAATGTAGAGAAAACCACAACAAGAACTAGAACAAGACAAGAATGTCAGGGACCGTTATTTAGTGAATCATTATCTAGTAACAACACTGATCCATACGACCTGACGGCGAAAAGTTGGAGTGCTGTGCCCGCATTGCTGACTCTAACCTTGTAGATATTACCGTGCAGTCTGTGAATTTCCAACTATCTTGTTTACATTGTAAGTGCATATACCTGTGAACAGTTCAGAAATAAAATAAAATCCCTTGAAGCCCACAGACATTTTACCAGTGGCTGGGTGCAGGATTTGTTCACATTTTGACCTAAGCTGAAAACGTGTTAAGAAGAGATGGTTCCTGTGATCTTAGATTGTCTGGCCAGTATTTTGTCTTGTCGTTAGTCACCATGGCATGATGAACAGAGATTTCCCTGTGTTTTTTGTTAATATTTTTTTTACTTTTACTTTGTGGTTGCAATGTTATTTAGTCATGAAGTAAAAGCTGTTAACAATATCAAACTGTGATGAAGAAATCATCACATGTCCAAAAAGGAGTAGGAAGAAATATCTAATCATACCATCTTTTTCATTACAGATAATTACTAATGTTATTTACCACTATATGCTTTAACATAAAAGGAAATACTAAGAAAATGCTTCATACCACAAAAATGATTAAACCCACAATGTACTTTGGTTATAATGAGTCACTCAAGCTTTAAGAGCAGACAATTTAGAAAATCCACATTTAATTAAAAGTGTTAAAGCTGAGGGAAGAAATAAGGAGACATGTTTTTTAGGGGGGAAGAGTTTATTATTCTTTCTGATGTACAACAATGCAAAATCACAATAATGTAATCTGCCAGTATGGTCGAGGTGCATTCTGTCAGGTGTGCGTCTATGTTTGTGTGGGAAGATGGAAGGGTGTGTATGTGTGCATGTGTGTCTGTGGAGGGGGTTAACCACAAGATAACAGAGATACTCATCCTGACCACTGACCCCAGGTGACCTCTGTTAATTAGAGGAAAGCCTGTAATGACACTGAGCTCATCTGTCAGCTAACCTCAACGGCCCTGTTGTCTATCAAACAAGATAGTCTGGATGTTTTGGAGGATAGTTCCACCTGTTGAAGTATTCTTTGATTCATTTTGTGTTCAGTGTGACAAAAGGATGATGTTGACTCATACAAAGACAGAACAGCTGCAATACAATGTTTTGTGAAGTTAAAAAAAGAGCCAGTATTTATTTCTGGGCCTTTTGTACCTCATTTGGCCTTTTTTGTTTAGATTTCCAGGTGAGCATTTCCAGCTTCAAATACAGTAACAGTAAGGGACTGTTCATTGTTAATGAGAGGGGAGGGGGTGGTACAAAACAGGGGAGGCACTTTAAATAGTTTTTTAAGTACTGGGGAGAGTTGTGTTTTTTGATTTGGCTTAGGGGAAGGACTTTCAAGCTTAAATTGTCATATTTCGTATTTATCTTAAGTAGCCTCAGAACCCTTAAACCTGCAAGTGCATTTGAATAAGCATGTTTTCTTTTAAAAAAAAATTTTTTTGTGTGTGAGTGTGTGTGTGATGTGAAGGCTTATTCAGTTTAGTTGATTTTGTGTGCTGCTGTCATGCACCCATATTCTGCTAAAGTGCACACAGCTTGTGTGACGATGTCATTTTTAAGGAGGATTTGCATTTTGTTTCAGAAATCAGCTGTTTGTTTTGGTGATAACATTCACTCCCATGCTGTTTGCTCATTGGCTCCGTACCTACACGTAGGGTGAATATGTAAGGGATAATGTATAATGAGCCGGTGAATACTTGGAAAATAACTCCCGACAGGGGAATAGAACCCCTGAATGGAGTTATTTTCCCAGTATTCACCGGCTCATTATACATTATCCCGCTTATTACACGGCTAATTATCAGTTAAATAAATAATGTTGTCTGCCTCTGTGAAGTGCATTAAAACCGACCGGATTCCATAACTTTTGGTGAAAGTTTTGTACTCACCCAGGCTTAGTGGACTGAACCGAGGCATAAACCTCGCGTAAAATGTCATTAAGCATGACTGCCGAGTGTGTATTCAATTCCGGGTTCTTTTGTTTTTGGCAGAGAAAGTCTGTAGGTATTCTTTTTCTTCAGCGGCATCCGTTAAAATCAGCCACTTCTGTTTGTTTTTTCCCTCGGAAGTTGTTTGACAGCTGCAGTGTTGCAGGGCAGCATCCCTAGCAACGCTGGGCTACATAGCAACTGTGTGTAATGACCGTTGCTACTAGCAGCGGTCATTACACAGTAATATCAGACCGCAGAATGCCGCTACTGACCAATCAGAATACAGCATTTAATAGAGCCGTGTAATAATAAAAAAATAAAAGGCTATTTATGGCGGAGGGAGGGTTATGCATTTTCCATGAGTCACTCAGGAAGTTTCAAGGAAAAAATATTTGTAGTGAGAGTCAAGATAAAACAAAAACAAAAATCAAAGTCACTCCCTGTTTCTGATAAGTTAAGTACAGTCCCTAATTAAAATTAAATGTTAGATGATAGTATTCTACAGTTTTTGTTTGATTGACTTCCTTAGGAAGTAATGTTTTGGCCTACAGCTAAACGTAGTCTCTGTCCTTTGAGGTTCCCAAAAACTTATCATATACAAAGGAGGTATTCACTAAAGGGATTAGTTACACGATGACCTACCATTAAGTCCTGAGTATGTATTTATGGTTTGACATTTGCAATGGTATGTCTCATAGAGATTGAAAAGAGTATGATCTGCTTACAGCATGTTAGGTCGTAGACTAAGAGGCTAATAATCTCAGTGCGTTTTGTTTACTTAAATATGGAACCTCCATTTTAAGCAAGTGTGCCCACTGGCAATGAGGCTTGTTAACTCAGACCCAGTTGGGTTTTTTTTCTCTCAGGAGGGATTATGAAACTGACCAGCAAAAACAAGGCCTGTCATTGTTGCTGTTTTTTCTTGCCCAGAGATCTCATTCAGATGGTGATTCAGCAATTTTTTACAAGGTTGCTGCATGTCACAACAGACACATGCTCTCATATTCAAAAGACTTAAAAGGAACACTGGAAAGCATCTTTAATATATTATAATCAGAACTGTTGTAATGGTTGGTGGTGGTATTTCTACTGTGAATGTGGTATGGGTTCAGGACAACACTATCCCCTAAATCAGTTTGTATTTAATATGTTTACTGGTGTCTAAGACTCTGCAGGTACTTGATAAATATGTTTTCAGAAGGATAATTGATGGTTCCCATGTGACACTGATTTCAGTTGAGAATATGAAAGTATCCGCATTTGCAGGTGTAGTTTGAGGATAAACACGATGCCACCTTAAGCTGACTCCACCTTCAGTTGTCTAAGCTGTATAAAGAAGGTAGAATCTGTTTCTCCCTCTCTCTTTCTCTCTCACTAAAACTCTTATACAGGACGTTGAGCCAACGTGATCCGATATCGCCTTCATCTCAGGAGGGTTGAGCTTGTGGACACAGAGGGCCTTCTATCCCACAGAGCCCTGGAAGAGAGTCTTGTTCAGCTCCGTCTTCATCCCCAGCTCCAACTATGTACTCTGCAGGCTTGGAGATCCTCGGGATGATCCTGGCCGTGGCCGGCTGGCTGGGGGTGATGGTGTCCTGCGGCCTGCCCATGTGGCGGGTGGCTGCCTACATCGGTCAGAACATTGTCATCTCCCAGGTGATCTGGGAAGGCTTGTGGATGAACTGTTCCGTGCAGAGCACCGGTCAGATGCACTGCAGGGTGCACGACTCCATGCTGGGGCTGCCAGTGGACTTGCAAGCAGCTCGTGCCTTGGTCATTGTCTCTATGGTGCTGTGCATCGTGGGAATTGGTCTGTCAGTGGCTGGTGCCAAGTGCACAAACTGTAGCCGGGATGTGAGCAGTAAACCGCGTCTTGTGGTGTCTGCTGGAGTAACCTTCGTGGTAGCTGGACTGCTGCTGCTGGTGGCTGTGTCCTGGACAGCACACGCCATCGTAATGGGCTTCTACGACCCGCTGCTGGAGGAGACAGGGAAGAGGGAGTTTGGTAATGCTCTGTACTTTGGCTGGGCTTCCTCCTGCCTCCTCATCCTAGGGGGAGCCCTGCTCTGTTGCTCCTGCCCACCCACAGCAGCTACAGCACCGAGTGGTGGTAGCTCCATGGCTCCCCGGGTGGACTACTCGGCTGTCAAGGTTATGTCAGTCAATGGTTACCCCAGAAGAGACTATGTATGAACATGTGACATGTGGGCGCAGATGAAGATATGATGCCTAATGTTAGAACATTTGTGCAGAGCAGATGGATATTTTTTGGCCTGGGTGTTAATGCAGCATCATGGACTTGGACATTAACTAAAAATCACTGATGCATGTTTTATGATGTGTATTCGTTAGGACCATATTTCTGTAGTGGTGGTCATTTTATGTTACTTTTAATATATTATTTCAAATAACACATTTTATTAGAAACATTAAGATAATGTCTGATCTTAAATAAATATATACAATGTCTTTGCAGATTATTTCTGATGAAAGGTTATGAAATAAAAGAACAAAAGTTTTACAAGAATTTACTCATTTTCAAACCTTCTTGATGATGGAGATAAAGTTTCTAACTCTGTAGTTTCATGCCACAGAGTCAGAAATTGATGCTTAAATTAAGTGTAACATAACAACTATGCCTGCATAAGTTCTTTGGTATGCAGAGACAGGGGCAGATGCCAGCTGCAGAGCTCAGCAGAGTCTGACCAGTAAGAGCCGTAATGGTGCACGCCAAAATTAGGTATTTAATTTCAATGTAAATGGAGGAAAGAAACAATGGGTGGCTTGTTACAGAGGAGCACCTTATGCTTCCCTTCCATTGTAGCCTGTCCTCCATTTGCAAGAGTGAAACTGAGTCAGAGATAAAAGTCTCTCTCTGCAAAGGGACGTAACCTGCACTGTAACTGAGTCCAAACTGAGCCACAAAGACCCCATTGATCACCTGGTTCCCAACTGTTTATTCCCCAGGTGGGATTCACTGTGATAAAAGTGCATCTAAATGCTCACAGAGTCACTTGAAATCCTCAAAAATCTAAAACAAGAGCAGGTACTGTTGGAAAAATTATGTTGTAGAGAGTTGGTAACACCTCAAAAGTGTGTCTGCTGCATTTAGGGCCACCAACATCATGTCATGTGATTGAAACTAAAAGCATTAAAGGTGATGTTTTTAGAAGTCTGTGCTACTCATTAAGCCCTGCTTTAATGTCATACTGTACATAAACATTTCTGCATGTCAGTCTGTCTTCTCTAAATCTCATTCAGGTACTTTCAAACTACAAACTTGCATGGCAACTCAGTACTCCTGGTTTACAAGCAATACATAAGCAATAAATGTAAAGTACAAGAAACAAAGATACAGGTCCAAAACATTCTTGCTTTCTTAACCTGCTTTGGCTTGAGCAATGACATTAATGATCTAAAAGGATAGGCTTCTACAACTCCCTTTGAGTGACCACAGATCCTGCTGGCAGGATTGTGTTACTGAGTCCAGCTGTGCAGTCATGTGTTAATGGGAAAGTGCAACAGCCAAATCAGAGGTGAAGACAAACAGCAATCTACAGTAAGAGCACCAGCTCCCACTTTACAACAGCAACCATGATAAATTAAGGCTGACATTTACTGAACATGTAGGGTGTGTACAAATATGAGCACATCATCAGTGACTAAATGAAATGTTGCAGCTTTTGGGGTTGGTAGTGTTACAGGTTCATGTTTCCTTTATGGCCTCAAGTAACCATCAGAAACTTCTGACGGTTCAAAAGTTTATGCACAATTTATGCACAATACAATGCTGTGTTTAAAGTAGGGCTGGGTATCGTTTAAGAAAATTGTGATACCAGTACCAGTACTCTTAAAATAATACTGTTACCAATGGTGTATTTAATATGCTACCACAAAGGTGGTGAACGTTTTGATGACATCTTGGCCCTCAAACTGCCAACTCCATCAAACACACTGCGCCCGACTTCACCACACCACCAACAGTATAGGGCTGTAGCTGCTGGACGGTTCAGGATCAGACACCTAGTGCAAAAGGTATGGAATGCAGGTATCATTTGACAGGAGATATTTTGATACCATTTGGTATTGGATTATTTTGGTCGATACCTTAAAGGTATTGAGCACCCTTACCCAGCCCTGGATTAAAGACAAATTAAAGCTTTTGACTACAGTTACTGGATCACGTTGGTAAAACAGTCTCTCTCTCCTCTTTGTGCAAATTGAAAACAACTGCAAATTGACAAAGGTGCTGTGCAGATTCAGTGTGTACGGAAGGCTCCTGGTAGTAAAACTGTAGGTCAGAGTGTGTATTTAGAGAGGTCTTTTTCTGTGGCACGTGCAAAAGGTAAATTGAGGTTGAAACCACTGATGCACTGTGACCTTCAGACCAAGGACACTGATAAGACCCTTGTGCACAGGGACAATTGTTTCAGCTTCCAACACACTCCATCTTTGTAGTACTGGTCCTTGGAGCATCTTAAGAAGCCTGTCTATGTCCTGTGAGAAATAAGTGTTATTCATATATTATTTTCTTCAGAATCTTGTGTGCGCTCCCCATGCAGATACTGGACTGTTTAAAGGTGTTTTTTTTTTGTTTGCATTGCATGTGCTCTGGCATGTGGTCACAGTTGTTAACTTCCCATGGTAGCCTAGGCAACTGGGAAAAGCTGTTTTTAGCATCACATAGCTTACGTCAGTATTTCTAACCCAGTATTTATTCACTCTCTGGTTTTATCCTCCTTATGGCAAGATGTTGATAACACTTGTACACTGGAAATCTCTCCCACACAACCACAGCTAAAAAACATTTCAGTTTCTATGTTAAAGCATTGAAACATGTTGGTTACAGTAAATGGAAACTTGCACATCTTCCATGGAAGTTGAGATGATAGTTTTATCAAATGCGTTGGTAGGATACGCTCCAGGAATCAGGGCACTCCCACTGATTTCCAGAGAACTATCCCAACCTGCTTACACTAAACCCTTTTCACCATTTCCAACACACTTCTCCTTTACTCTTTGTCACCTTTAATCGTTTTGTACAAATAAGATATAAATAAAGGTCCAGTGTGTAGGATTTAGAGGGATATATTGGCAGAAATAAAATATAATATAATAAGTTTGTTTTCGTCAATGTATAATCACCTGAAAATGAGAAACGTTGTGTTTTTGTTACCTTGGAATGAGCCATTTATTTCTACATAGCCATGTCTCTACTGTAGCTCAGAAAGGATAAACCAAACATTGGCTCTAGATAGGGCCATTCATGTCTTTGCACCATAGCTAGTCCCTCCGTGAGCAGCATCAGAAAAACACTGATTTTTTTTTTTTTTTAAGTGAAACTGCTTTATTCAGTGTTTTTACCTGTTTAAATCAACAGGTTTGTTTGGAGAGGAATAAACCTCAGTGGATAATTCAGCTTCTGATAGAAACCTCCTGAAAAAACGAATACTGAAGGAATCCTAACCAAGAGTTAGTGCTTGGCAAATGGTTGCAATCTGCAATCCTCTCCACCAGATGCCACTAAATCCTACACACTGCTCCTTTAAAGCAAAATATGATTCAGAGCCCCTTTGTACAACTTGTGGTCTTAATGACACAAGCCATAAAATGATGCTTCATCTTTGTCAGTTTTCAATTCAGAATTCCAAACAACTGACTCATCTGTCAGAGAGGAGGAGAGGAGTACACGGAGAGGCCTGCAGGAGTTGATATTTTGCCTTCCACTTTCAATCATTCATCCACCGCTCTTTATCATGTCTGTTACCCTTTAACTACTCCAGACCTGAGATACAGAGCCTCTGTTTACTCTCCCCACACCCAAACAGGTGGGAGAGCTACCGGGGCAGAGGAAGTTGAATGATTAAGCTGAGGCCGTTTACATGCCAAGGCTGGGTTTTCGGACAGTCAGATAAGGTGGGACAGAGGACAGTTTGAACTCCTCTCTGGCCAATGACCAAGTGACTCCACCTTCTTGAGAAATCTGCTGCTTATATGAGCAATTGCTTCTCCAGAGAATACTCACTCAATCTACTTCTGTCTGCTAAGATAGAGAAGACCCTCCGTGCATCTTGACTCACACAGAGTTCAGACATGCCTTCAGTGGGACTGGAGATTCTTGGGGTGACTCTGGCTGTCCTGGGATGGATCTCAGCCATTGTATCCTGTGCCTTGCCCATGTGGCGAGTGTCAGCTTTCATTGGGGTGAACATCGTCACAGCGCAGACCACCTGGGAAGGCATCTGGATGAACTGCGTGGTCCAGAGCACAGGTCAGATGCAGTGTAAAATCCATGACTCCATGTTGGCGCTGAGCGCAGATCTTCAGGCCGCCCGCGCCCTCACTATCATCTCCATCGTGTTGGGCGTCATGGGACTCCTGGTGGCCATAATGGGGGCAAAATGCACAAACTGTTTGGCTGAAGAGTCAGCTAAGGCTCGGGTGATGATAGGCGCTGGGGTGTCCTTCATCCTCGCATCTCTGACCCAGCTGATCCCTGTGTCGTGGTCTGCCCATACTATCATCATGGAGTTCTACAATCCAATGACACCTGAGGCACAGAAGAGGGAGATAGGTGCAGCTCTGTACCTGGGCTGGGCCGCAGCTTCATTTCTGCTCATTGGAGGGGGCATCCTCTGCTCCAGTTGCCCCCCACAACCTGAGAAAAGGTACGGGCCTCCATCGAAGATGGTGTACTCCCAAACTAGGTCGCTTGCCCCAAGTGGTTATGATAGGAGAGACTATGTCTGAGCTCACACCTGCTCTTTTCTCACGGCTTCGCCATCATGGAAAAGACTGCTCAGAGAAAACCGGAGGGGACAGTCATTTTTTGATAACTTATACACATCTGTCTTCATGTTGACATGGAGAAAACTTAGATATTCTTTCCTCCATATAATGTATACCTGTTTAAACAGAGCCTCCGTCAAACTTGTTTTCCTTTCTTAAATGTTTTGTGTAAAACTTGGAGGCTGTTGGAAGCACTGAGGCTAACAACTATATATGTTAGTGATGTGGTGTGCCCTGTATTTTACATTTTATGAAAATAATTGCATTATTTGTGAAACAAAAGTTTAAAGAATAAGTGAATCAGCTATTGTTTGTTGTTGTTGTTGTTTTTTACAGTACTAACTATGGTCATGTTTTATAAAGAACTTTAAGTTTTGATTAAGAAAGTTCAAGGAATCCTGTTGTAAAGTTACATAATGCAGATTTTTGTTATAAATACATTTTGTAAATCAGTTCATTAGAAATGTTTTGATGTCTGTCATGTTACTTTTATAAATTAAAGGCCTTGTTTTTTTTTAACTCACGGAGTTTTTTCATCATTTAAACATTCGACACTCGTTTTTTAGGCTGTCTGTTTCATTATTACTATTGAGGCTGAGAGGCTGAAGTGAATCGTCTGTAGAGGCAAACCATGCAAATGTTTGGAGCACCCTAAAAATTTTGGAAAAGGGACCCCCAATGGCCACTCATATTGGCAAATTTTGGCGACTCACTGCATACCATTAGTTAGAGCAGTCAGCTTGCGACCTGTAACTGTCATACATTTGTTAGATGTACCCATTAGCACAATGAAATGAGCATATTTAGTCACTAACAAGAGGAGGTAAAACAACATCAGGGGGTGTTTTGGGGGCCTTGATAGGCTTCTTTGCCTGGGCCCTTCCTCTCAGAGTCTAGGATCGCCACTGCTGAGAGGCTTAAATATTTGGTATGTAAAAGACTGAGGGTAATCTTAAAATACACCCACGAATAACTTTTTTCAGGTGTATTTTTTGTCATGTTTTTTTTTTTTTTTTTTTTAGCAAAAACATGTTTTTCATGCCCTAAATTCTATTGTGACCTTGTAAGTGGTCTGAGCCTGACCACCTACAGACCACCAACACATGACCAAAAACCTGCTCCATTACACAGTGCATATGTGTCCACTGCATATATTTCAGCAGGCCTTCAGGTTATTGTAGGTCATACATTAGCTAACAAAACTCCTACTCACAGGAAAATTGGAGTGGCACATTTAAAATAGATGTAGTGAAATGTTTGATCTTTATATCAACAGGTGTAAAGAAAATGTCTGATTCCATACAGCCTCCATACTCAGCCATTAGTCTGACGACTGGAAGTCTCTATCACAGCTTCTACCCACCTGGCTGTCTCCCACATGTCTGTTGGCTCTATGATAACAAGAACCGCTACTTTGTCAGCTTCCCTACACTCGACAGTCTGAACTGCCCTCCCAAACAATGGACCTGTTTCATGTCACGGGGGGGAGACTGGGGTGGGGGCTGTCAACACTGAGGGGGAGGGGGCATTTCTAGGGAGACAGTCCCAGCCCTGAAGAATTTCAAGGGCATTCTGCAGACAGACGGACTCATTAAGTCCCATCAGACATAACACTGCTGTCAGGTGAAAGCCTCGTAACTCCAACTTTAAGTGTGAAAGTGATCCTTAAACCCAAGGAGCTTGTACCTCTGTAAACTTTAAGAACATTCCCCATCCTTGGTGTTATGACACTTTTTAAAAAAAATCTTTGTATGATTAAAAAAAATAAACTGAAAGCAAGAATTCCTTCCTTTTTTCTTTTTTTTTTACATCCTGAAGCACTGGCATTTTGGAGATGCAAGGTTTTCATTACGCAGTGACAATAGAAAGGTTAAGAGGGTGTTACTGAGGATCTGTTCCTTAGTAACAGGCATTTTTCATTTATTAGCCTTTTTTTTAACAAAGCTACATCATCAGATCTTCAGAGAAGCCTGGGCTAATTATGATAAAGTGATCTACGACCTAGCCTACTTAAAATTGAAAGAGTTTTTCAGTGATGACTGAATAAAGCAGCTTACCGATCAGTCATAAATATATGTACAGATACACAGATTCTGAAAAGGTAAGAGCCCTCACACAACAAGCCGACAGTCGTTCGTCGGTCAATATGGAGCTGTGAGCATCTGTCGAACTAATTTTTGCAGTGTCCCACACCGTTGGCACTCGTCAGCTCTTGTCAGTTTTTTTTGGCCGATTCAGTGTGTTGAATCGGCGTCACTGACAGCAGAGCCTGTCAGCGAGAGAAATCACTGTGACTTGCAGTTTAGCGCAGCGCACAAGAAGACAAACAGAAGTGAGGAATGCAAACAACTTAAGTCAAGAGGACGAAAGATAAGAACAAACAGGTCATATTTGATCAGATTATTTTTGTTGCCACTCTTTTTGCTAGGGCGAAGCAATAATCATTTGTTCTCTCAACATCAGGGTGTGTCGGTGATGCGTAAAGTGAACCAGCGTCCTGAATCCATCCTGCCTGTCTTCTGGTTTCCCCCTCCAACAAATATCAATGACAGATACAGACTACTGCCACCTGCTGGTACGGAGAGTTATTTCCTCTACTGCAGATGTCGAAAATAGTCGGCCCTTGTGTTTGCTGTGTGTTCAAGAGCAACTTTTTGGCCAAGTCACAAGCAACGTTAGGTGATACAACAGCCACTAATTCTTTTAGATGTTGGTCTAGTGTGTCTGGGATTTTGGATTCCATTTACAACCTGTTTTATTTACATGTTAAAGAAAAGAGTAAAAAACAAAGACGAAAAAAAAGATGTCATCTGTACTTTAAAGAAGCAGTGTTTAAAATTTGGGGGGATTTTGGGTCATCTAGTGGTGAGGATTGCAGATTGCAACCAGCTGAAACTTCTGTCATGTGCCAAGCATGAACTTCAGGTTAGAATTCCTTCAGTGGTCATTGTTCGGGAAGTTTTTACCAGGAGTTGAATTATCAGCAGAGGTCTCTTCCTCTCAAAAACAGACTGAGACATTTAAACTGGTAAAAACACTGTATGAAGCAGTAACACGATAAAAGAGAAAAAAAAATCTTTGTTTTGCAGATGCTGCTTGTTCCGAAGGGGCTGCGAACAAACACATGGTTGTAACAAACACATGCAATACTTGTGTGCCCTTTCAGCTGTAAAAGGCCCCTTTGTGGCCAGGCCCATTGTGAAGCTGGCCGTGTAAGCTGAGAGCAGAGTGTGTCCAGGTCCTTCCTCCTCTTTTGGTGATGTCAGCTCCTTCAAAGACTCCTCCCCTCCACCTGATCTGCCTTATAAAGGATACTGGTGAAGTAAAGGCATCAGATCATCACACACTCACAGATGCAAGGCCTGAAATTAATGTAATTACTAGTTTGGTCTCTGGTTGACTCTTCCTCTCCTCAGATTTTTTTCTGTGATCTCCTCTCAGGTGTGACACACATTCAGCAACAGGAGAGGAAGATATTTCAGGATGTCTATTGGGCTGGAGTTGATAGGTATCTCCCTGTGTATTCTGGGATGGATTATTGCCATCGTGGCGTGCGCTCTTCCCATGTGGAGGGTGACGGCCTTCATCGGCAGCAACATTGTGACGGCTCAGATCATCTGGGAGGGCCTGTGGATGACTTGCGTGGTCCAGAGCACGGGCCAGATGCAGTGTAAGGTCTATGACTCTATGCTCGCCCTCTCTCAAGACCTCCAAGCAGCCCGCGCCCTCACCGTTATCTCCATCCTGTTGGCCATCCTGGCAGTGCTCATTGCCATCGCAGGGGCCAAGTGCACCAACTGCATTGACGACGAGGCATCCAAGGCCAAGGTGATGATCATCTCTGGGGTCTTCTTCATTGTTTCTGGGGTCATGCAGCTCATTCCTGTCTCCTGGTCGGCCAACACCATAATCAGGGACTTCTACAACCCTCTACTTACTGATGCTCAGCGGAGGGAGCTGGGGGCTGCACTGTACATTGGCTGGGCGGCTGCTGCCCTCCTGGTTCTTGGTGGCGCACTGCTCTGCTGCTCCTGTCCACCGCGTGAGACCAGATACAACCCCTCTCGAATGGCTTACTCTGCCCCAAGGTCAGCAGGGGGCCCGGGGTTAGAAAGAAAAGACTATGTATGAATGAAGGTCAAAGAGAAAAAGACATTAACCTGCTCTTCACACCAAACTGAGGGTGTACTGAGGAAAAGAGCTCATGGGAACAAAGAGACTCCGTAATGAAGGATGTTTGATTTTGCCTTGAATGTTAAGTATCTCTGACCTAGGCTCGTAGGCCTTTTTCAAGAGACTGAAAAAGCATGCAAAGGACTCGGAGTGGAAATCTACTTTAAATCATGTTTCAAAACAAAAATCAAATTATGTTCTTAGTGCTCTGTCTTTTTAACACGCTAAATGTTATTGTCACAACCAGTATACAATCATATTTTTTTGTACAGTCCTGACTTCTTAATGTTTACCACAGAATATTTTTTTATAAAAACTGCCATGACTGCTTCATGCGTCACCATCACAATAAGGCACTGCTGTGTAAAGAAACTGAAGAATTGGATGTGTTTAAAGGTGCGACAGGGTTATCACTGGGATTATGTGTTGTAAATACTGTAGTAGAGTATCATTAATCACCTGTAACTGTCAAGACAGATGATAACTGTATTCAAGGCGACGTTTAGTGCAGTGTGGTAAGGGCGGGGATGGCAGAGGACACTGGGTGTTTTACAGTGTGCACAGAGGGAGCACAAAAGCACCTGGGTTCATCTATAACAGGAATTATCTTTGTGTGTTATGTACAACTGCAGTTCATGTATCTAACAAGTTTTTTTTAATAAACATCACTGTTTTTTATGATACTGCATATCTTGTGTCATTTTAAAACATGAATTACCTTTTAATTCACTTATTCTTAAGGGGAGAAACCACAGGTGGAAATACAGTTTTAATGCACCTGTATGATCTGAGATTTTGGGCTATTTTGCTTCCATAAGATGTCGTCTTTCAGACTAGTGGAAAGAAAATGTCCACAATACACACTGAGGCTAAGATAGTGTTATATTAGATATTGATCATTTGCATATTTAAACATAAAATGTCGGAGAACTTGTAATACAAAAAATAACTGTCTTTACATATTGAATCAACTGGGGAAGTTTCATAGTGATATCTATAAGTTAAAAATTCTACCCTATTCACCCATCGTGTCTTATTTTTGATCTTATTTTTGGTTCTATCCAATGTTTCTGTTCCGGAAATGTAAGCAAATCATTGTATATTTAATTAGATAATTTCCTCATTTGCATAATCAAACTCATAATTTCACAGAACTTCTGACACAAAAAATAATTGTCTTAATGTAAGAGATCAACTGAGAAAGTTTCATGGTGATGTGTATTAATTAAATTTTTACTCTGTTCACCTGTTGTGTCTCCCCTGACATTCATGCTCTATTTAAAGTCTTGTAACAGCTTATTCACTCCCGCATGAGTCAGTAAACCGCTAACAAAAATGACGGAGTGCGTTCCATCCAGGTGCCTTTGTAAGAGCAGCCTGACACTCAATCCTGAGGGCTACGTTACCAGCAACTGGCAACTTAACCACACGCGCTCTGAACAATTAGCCACGGGATCAGTTAACGGGCTGAGGTGAGAAGTGTGAGCACAGAGGAGTGGAGTCATTCCAGTCTGGTTACATGAGTTATCTGTTTTCTTACCTTTCAGACTTTATCATTATCACTGGGTGCTTGGCTGTGGTTGCATACTTCTCTCCACCACCCTGCCACATACTTTAAATATTATTAATTAGCCTATGGGGAGCCACCCTGTATCACCAGACTTCAACTGTTTGCCACTGAACAAGATCTACTAGTAAAATTAGAAGTGCCTTACAAAAGCATTCACTATTTTTTACCTAGATTGTTAAAGCTTGAAGACTACAGGCAGGTACTGAGAGTTGTCTAACTTACCTTCAATCTTCCAATGTCCTGTTTTACATGCTATGTCTGTGATCTTTATGTAATGATGACATGCACCCAAGCAGAGGACAATTATCTACACTCAACCACATTTAAAAGACCAAGCAGTCATGATAGTTTCCATGATAGACACGAGTCAAGCCTTTCAAGAGTCTAGTCTCAAAACACATGCAGTCACACCTGACAAAGGGAGCAACCTGAAAAATTAATGACATCTTATGGTAAATATAGGCGAGTTCTCTTGGTGCTATATCACATTTCCAACCGTTGTCTCTCACTGCCATATCAGTGTCACCTCTAACAAAAGGACAAGGAACGGCCTGACATGTGGTCATGATGACAGTGACTACACATTAGAGCTCAATTCTAATGATTATTCAAGATTGCATTTGAAGTTTTTTTTTAATAAATGCTACTTTTTAGAGAAAACAGTATTGAGTCAGGGGCTTGGCGAGGGGTCAGACAGAACAGCCTATAACCTAGAGTCTGTATATGACCTTTGAAACATTTACGTGCCTCAATACACTACTGCCAAGATTTTCAGGAAGAGATTTTAAAGACAATATGAAAAATAAAGGAATATCTATTGATTTTTACATTTTGCATTTTTACATTTTTTACATCTTATCCTGAAGTTTATATTTGAAAATTAAACAAATTACATCACTATTCCACATTTTAAAATATCTACAGTTGTTGCTCCAGCCTCCCTGTGACCCTGTACCAGGATAAGTGTTTATGTATGATGAATGAATGAATGATCCAAACTGGCCTCTAAATGATGAAAAACAATTTCTTAATCCCAGGCCCTGTCTGTCTGCACCTATACAGATTTTCTGAGAATGGATATCTTCCTCCGTGTTTTGGCCTCTAATTCAAATGCAAATAGAGTTTTTAGTCAGTAAAACAAAGCTTGCTTAACCCCCCCAGGTGCAGATTTTTTGAAAAAATTATTTACCATTTATCTGTGTGGACATGAATATCAGAGGATTTGGAAAATGATGACATAACCTCCATTCCATTGTTGCTTTGTATAATCAGCACGTGCCAGGAAAATCAACAGTGGCAAACAACCAGTTTGCTATCTTGTTAGCACTGTTTGGTCTGATGACTACTTTACACTTAAACTTAGTATTGTTGCATCACTGCATGAATGAACAAAGGCATCTGCTGCACCCAGTTTTTTTGCTCCATCTCAGCGTCTGCTTTTAAAGTTCGTCAGAAATGGCGGTTTTGAATCAGACCCGGTCAAACCAGTACATGATGAGACGCTTTCCAAAGTGGGATTGTTTGTCCTTAAACTGAACGTAAATCAGTGGTAATGTAATGCCTAATAGGTGTTTTGAAAAAGGTAATATTCATCTGTACCCTTGACCACCTGTGTGACAAGGGGAGACTGCTGAAGACAGCTAACGCCGGCAAGCGTTTGGAGTGGTCTTTGCACTCTAGTATGGACAGAGATATTTTGTAAAACAAAGGTCATGTGGTCAGAATTATTCTTTAAAACAAAGGGGGAAAATATCAGTTTTCAAAAATATCTGAATTTGTGTAGACGGAGCCTAAATCTCCTTCTATTGCGTGACTGCATAACAAATAATCTGCTACAGTAAACAGGCCTGTGAAGGACATGACTTAAAATGAACCAAATAGCAAAAAGAAAAAAACCCCACAAACTATAGAGCAAATAAGTGGAGCTCTTTCCACAGAGGTGTGACAGAGCATCATGATGTTTACCAGTGAGCGGTTTCCTGTGTGCTGTTCCAGTGACTTGTCAAAGACCCTCAGGCATGTTTGGTCATTGTTAAGCTAATCATTGATTCTGACACAGGTGTACTTCACAGCCACCCAGAAATACACAAGGTTCCCCTTCAACAAATAGTGGCACATCAAATGAAACACTTCATATTTGTAAAAAGTGTGAGTGTGAGTCAGAGAGATTTTCATGCTTTGACAAAAAATGACAACCAGCAAAACCATAAAGCTAACTGCGGCCTCATGAACTGAAGGCTCCTGAGGCTATGATGAAACTGAATCTTATCAAATACCTAAACCTGGCTGACTGTAAAAAAAAAGAAAGAAGAAAGCAAAGAAAAAAGGCATTCTGTGAGTCTCTGTGGTCACGCTCTGCTGGCTTTGGCCAAACTCTGGTCACATGACCGATACTGGGGAATGTGAAGGGCAGAGAGGTTGCCTGGCACCTGAAGTCAGAGAGAGAAAGCGACCCCCTCCTCCTCCCCGAAAATAACACAGGCTCACTGTGTCCGCTCAGTGGGAACGGAAACTCACTGAGGTTTCTTACCTGCGACGGCAAGTTATCTGAATCCAAATCTAAACCACAACAGACCCACAAAGGAACTGATTCAACAAGAATGCTTCTCTCGGTATCAGACAGAACCATAATAAGTTCTCCTGTTTGAAACCTTCTCAGCAGAAACCATGTTCTACCAAACCTAAGAATATTTTTGTTTCGAGCCACAGTCCTCAGTGTAAAACTCTATCAGTCAAAACACATTTACTGTTATCCACATACACACCCAAATTACAAATATTTCCCTTATCAAGACTTTTTTTTTTTTCAAAAAACCCTGACATTGCCTGTCATTCACACACATACCTGAATTACACACATCTTCCTACTTCCCCCTATAAAAGTCCAATTCTTTCTTAACATTTTGCTATCATTAGCTGTTGTGCAATGCTGCAGGCTGGTGCCTTGAACCATAGTATGGGTGAAGTTTGTTTCTGGAAGTCACTCTCTGTCAACTATATATTGAAAACATACAACTGATTATTGATGATATATAACAGCCACAAAGCCAAAGGGATAACTAATCTTTATTCGATGTCCTGCTCATGGCACTATAACAGGGCAATACAATATCTGCAACTCTCTGCCACTGTGATTTTGTGAACAACGGTTACAGTGTACGTGTCTGTTGTGAATGTGTGGATACTGGCCTGAGCTGACGTTAGATTTCAGCAGTTGGAGGTAACATTGCCAAGACATTCTACAACGTGACAGCCAAAGTAAAGAAGAAGGAAACTGCCAGTAAACATGGAGGTAAAAAACTCAAGATACTTAAAAAAAATCAGCATTGCAAATGTTTTATGAGGATGGAAATGCACTGGAAATGTTTGTTAGACCATTCGTTTGTTCTCACAGGGCACCTTAAATAAAATAAAGTAAATTTAAATGTATCCCACATCCTATTTAGGGAATATCCTTAAAGGTACAACAGGCAGGATAATCAGATTATCAGTGTTTGTATTTGTTCTACTAACTGGTATTTTTCTTTGACATATTTTAAGAAAAAATGATATAGATAGAAATAAGATATAACAATGAGTATAATTTCAAAACGTGCAGCCATCATGTAAACTGTGCCCATATAGGCTACAAATGAGCCACACTCAAGAGCACATGGGATCCCAAAATCCAGCGCTTTTGATTAGTGTGAACGCTGTGTAGCCTACCATACCAGGGCTCGGATCGATGAACTGTGCCCAAGTCCACTTGAAAAGGTGGTCTTGAGTATGGTCCATGTGTACTAGGGTATGGTGTGCATCAGGTGAGGAAAACCAACTGTACCAACAGACAGAAGTGGATTGTCAGTTAACGCAAGACGACGTTGGAGCATAGAGTTGCAAGGCATTTCTCAGTACCGCCAGTCTCCGCCTCGTGAAATCTGCATTTATGTGCAAGCAACACATTCTCATTCCAGACTCGTCACATATTGATGTTTGGTCATGGACTTTCCATGCCTTGGTGCGTTGGTTGTTGACGTTCTGGGATGCTGTGTCAAGTTCTGCCTGATACATGCATTGTCTTCTTTCAAAATACACTTCCGTTTTCACAGGAAATTTAATGTTTACATACAGTCTCTTTCAAAATAAAGCACCACAGCAGTATAACACTGCAAATTGACGTTTTTTTTTTTCCTTCAACACACATGGTTGGGATTAGGCAACAAAAACACATGGTTAGGTTTAAGCAACAACAGGAAGTGGTTGGGTTTAGGAAAAAAAGAAGAGGGTTTGGTTTTATAATCTTATGGTACGTGAACATCGCTCTCTCGGATGAAGGGCGGTGTCTGTTGGACCAATCCACCAGCCCTCCCAGCTGCCCTAGTGGGCTTTCGCCACCATTAGTTTTGTCCTTGTCCCACCGCATTCTAAATTGGATTCTGGATGGATTCTAAAATCTACCAGCTACTCAGTAGATTACCATTGTTTTTTGGCTGATGAGTAGAGCAAATCTAGCTGCCACCTGCATATTCTACAAGCACTGGCTAGTAGCTGGTGATGTTTTCCAACTCTGATGCTTACTGTCTCCAAAATATAAAAATAACACACATAATGCAAAAGTCAACTCCCCCGTATGGGCTTGGGACCTTGGGATTTTCTTCTACACTGTGGTGACAATCTAAACAAATGTCACGTAGATGATGATGCAACTGTATTCGGGTGTAGAACATTACTGATGTGAAAGCTTAGTTAAAAGCTGAATGTTATCAACACATAATGAGGAAGTTAAGGGAGGATGGTGGGCAGAAAGGTAGCTACAAAGTGTTCACCACAAGATCACTTGGATCAGAATGTACTGGCAAAATCCTTTTATGTGTGTGTGTTTGTGAGTTCTGGTGGAACATCTAACTATTAGCTCATTGCTGAGGCACATATGAGCAAATGTACCTGCTGATAAAAGTTCCCAGTTGGATAAAAGAACGTCTCACTCCCTTACATTCCAGCAGAGCAGAGATAAGAAACACTCACTCTCATCACTTTTCAGTTTTGTGGTAATATTAAATCAGGTAAAAGCCAGTTTAGGGTGACAGTAGCCAAATGAGTGAGGAGGTTAGGAAAACACAGTGAGGTCATTGGTTAAAGAAGCACCACAGAGTAAAGTGCATAACATTCTCCACAGCTACCATCCAAGAAGAGTAGAGCCAGACACTTAAAAATGAAACAGATGCTAAGCTGTAATACCACAAGTCAAACAAGGTGCAAACTTCAGACACTTTTTCAGATGGTCATTTAAAAAACTCCCTCTGAGTCAGATTTGAGCGACTTAATGTTCCAATTTAGAGGAAAGGTCTTAAACATGAGTTTCTTTTTCATACAAATATTCTGCCAAATTACTAAAAGTATTGCAACAAAAGAGGAGAGTGGACTAAAATCAATCTGTACTGCAATTTCAGAGTGTTTTGCCCAAAGGAAATATCAAAGCAAAATATTCTGCTGCCCTCAAGTGGCCAAACTAAAAACCTACAATGAGATTCTTCATTTACAGCAGTATTATTTTGAGTACTGCAGTGGCTGTTATAGGTTGATACAATACATGCTGTTATTGCTGTAAAACAACTGATATGACTGAACAACTTTTTTTCTGAGAAAGATTTGACAAATAAACTAATAATCTTACCAAAAAAATGTTATTTGTTTGGCCTTTGACAGATAAAATCTCTTCTTCCTGAATCTAAATTTACACTTCAAGCTGCTAACCAGACTTTTGTGGTGTGAGAGTATGTATTTGTGAAATTGGATTTTTCATATGAAAATCATCTACCCATTTGAAAGATCATTTTCTAACCAATTGGTGTTTGGCTCATTGCAGATGGGCCGCTAGCTCAGGACCTGCTAATGTGTGCTTTTTCCTTTGTTAACTTAACATTTAAATGTTAAGGCAAAGCATGCAACGTGAAAATGGCCCTATAGGAAGCCAGTGATGGTTTGACCATTCTGGGCTACTGTAGAAACATGGCGATGCAGCAAGGCAGACTCCATGGATGAGGCCCCTGGTCCCTATGTAGATATAAACAGTTCATTCTAAGGTAATGAAAACACGACTCTTGTTTTAAGGTGACATACACTAAAGAAAACATACTTAATGTATTATATGCCATTTCTGCCAGTGTATCCCCCTAAATCCTTTAAACTGGACCTTTAATAGCTGAAATGTACAGTTACTATAGAAATGAAGCACAAGTCTAAATGGAAGTTATTTTTAATTTGATATGTATCATTAACAAAAACCATGAAGGTCAAATAAAAAGAGGTCGGAGAACGGTTGGGAGGGGTAGAGGGTGAAAACTTAAAAAAACATGTTCAACATTGTTCTGTATTACTCATCCATATTTGTGCAAAGCTCACAGCAGATCCAACAACACGCTGCCACATTTAATACACAGATCTCCTTTTGTTACAAGAAAAAAAAACAAAAACAGGTAGTATATCGCTTCTGCCAGTGTGGGCAGCAGATGGACACAGATGGGACGTCTGCAGTCAGCCTCACAGCTTTTCATCTGTGTTAATTAGCGGAGTTAACAAGTATGCGCCATCGTCCTCTTCATAGATGATGGCCACAGTCTCACCAGCATCTGGCATTGTTGCACTTGTCTGTATGTAAGCCTGAGAAAGACGAGACAACACAAGTCAATGCGCTGCTTGACATTTTCACAATATATGCCAGGACTTTCATAAGTATTTGCCTCCAACACCTAATCCCCTCTGGCTGTGCTCATTGTTTTTATAAGTTGCATAATAAGTTTAATGGAGAATTCAATATTGCCCAATAAAATATTAGAATATACCTAAAAACTTGAGAATTAGAACATTTTTTCAAAATAAATGTGGGCTTATTTCATGTAAACACTTTGAGCTCCTCACCCTCTCAAGCAGTTGTAGTCGCTCTTCGTTCAGCAGGTTGCTTTGCTTCAGCTGGCTGACCGTGTTCTCCAGTCCCAGAAGCTTCTCCAGGTGTCGGCGGTGTCGCTGCTGCAGCACCTTCACCTTCTTCTGCAGCTCAGCCACAATCGCCTCCAGCTGCTCCTTGCTCAGACTGTTCTTATGGTAGCTGCTCATGTAGGGAATGGAAAAAGATTGCACACGTTGTAATACATAGAGAATATAGGATGGAACAGCATGACTATGACTGTGGAGGTGAGTTAAAGCTGGGGTGGGCAGAAATCTGGAAATGGCAAGAAATAAATGGCAGAATTTGAAAATATGCGCATCTGTATTTGTAGAACAGCCAAAAACAGAGCCAAGAGGAGGTGCAGGAGTCTAGTTTTCTCTCAGACCACCTGAATTACTATACAATCAAAATTTATTGTGGAAACCAATAATGCCAAAATCTGACTGCTTACTCCAGCTTTAACTCTGATCCCATTTTTAACTCTAAACCCGGTGGCCAGCACCTGAAAATAAACATGTCCATGAGCTTGAGAGTCAATACTCACCAGTGTTCCTCCAGCTGGTGATCCTGCCACTCTATGCTGTCCTCCTCTGACTTGCCGTCTTCTCCCTCTCCCTCATCTGCGTCCAGTCTTTCCACAGTGAGGACCAGTGACGTGGGTGAAGGTGGCACGTGTTTGGACACAATAGGCAGAGTAGAGGTGATGGGCTTAGAGCTCAGAGCAGATGACAGAACTGTATCCGGGGTGAAGGTGAACTCAGTAGAGGTTTTACTGGGGACAACGTTTGGTATCGTCTCAAAGTAGGCGATCACTTGAGTTTCATGGCTTCCCTGGACACCTGAGAAATCCTCTGTGGAGCAAGTCATATCTTCAGCACCTAGAGAGGCCACGGCCTCATCTGTACAGCCAAGTGTGGAGTCATTCATGACCAGCCCATGGCCCTGAGTTAAAATGGCAGCAGTGATTCCATTCAGAAGCTCATCCTGCCCTTCACCAGCAGGGCATTCAGACATCACCACCACCTCTCCACTGTTACTGAGATCATTAACTGTCTGGAATAAAGTTAAGGGGAACTTTGCCCTTGCTTCAAATCCATCCACTGACGCCAGCTGGTTCAGGTCTGTCTGTACAGAGTGGTCAGATTCTCCTACATCACTTGACTCCACCAGGCTGGTTTCTCCCTGCTGCGATGGGTCAACAGTGATCTCATACAGGTGTACCGTGTGTAATGTACTCTCCATCTCAACAGCGTCAGCAGCCACTGTCCTGTCATCTGACAAGGCTATGCTTTGATTACTGTTAGTTCGAAGCCGTTTTGGCTTCCTTTCACTGTGATCCATCGCTTTCCGTTTCTAGAAAGAAGCAGAGTGTGTTTTTATCAAAACAAACATATCAGTTTTAAAGTTTAAGTTACAGCAACTGTGGTGGTGCACTCATAACACCATCCTAGTAACTTCAAAGCATGGTAAGTCTTTGTATATTACAAATAATGAATTCGGTCAATACATGTGCAGATCTATTTGTCAGAGTGCCAACTAAAATGTAAAAAAATATATATTTTCAAATATTTATTGAACTAAATTTTATTACATAACATTTTATTATGTTAATTAGAGAAAACTATCAGGGACCACCTCGGTGTTGTGACTCATCAGGATCACATAAAATCTTTTTAAATAAACTTTATGATGGCCCAAAAAAGTGGTTCCCTAAGTAACATTCCCATTTTAAAACATTTCAGTAAAACTTTGCTGGAAATAAGTGAAATTCACGAACAGTATATAAACTACAGCGCTTTATCTTCCCTGTTGCATAAAGCTTAAAATAATCAGAGAGCTGGTTGCTGTGGACCAACTCCTAAACATATTATGTTGCTGAGATAAATTTCCAGCCGATAGCAGAAAAAAACAACATTTGAATGGTACAAATGTTTAAGAACGAAAGTCTAGCTTAATACTAGTTTTAGATATACTAGCTTTAGATATAGTAGTATAGTATATACAAGTACAGCGACTACTGCTACCAATACTAATAATAACAATGATAATAAGAATAAGAATAATGATAATGATGACAATCAGTCTTAGGGAGTCGTTAATGGCATTTTGTTCAATTACTAGTTTAACTGCAATTAGCAGTAATTGGTTGGCTGTTTAACTACATTCAAACCTTAGTAGCTTTTTAAGTAGTGAACTAGTAGCATGAAGTTCATGTTGATAATTTACTCTTTATTTAACTAAATATTCATAATACTGTAAATTATTACTTTTTTGCCATTCAATGTGGCACAATGCCACAGCTCATTGGCCACCTGCTGTCTGATTAAAATCACCTCTGGTCTGCAACCAAGACAACTGCGTTTAAAATACCATGTATTTCCCTAGATGTTAAGCATTTTCCTGATTCCACCCCAACAACTGCTCCATATCCTTTCCTTAAAACAAATCAGCCTGCCCTAGTCCCTAAATCAAACACACCTACTCTTTACTTTGCCTTTAGTTGTACCTCCATGTTACAGTAAGAGATTTCAGAGTCCAGACTGAGACTGTGATCATTTCCTGTGATATAGTTTGGATGTAGTTTAACTATTTTTAAAAAATAGTTTTACTTTGACAAGCTAATCATTTTTGAGGGTAGCTGAGCTGTAGTTTAACTGCTCTCAGTTAGGAAGTAGCTTGTAGTTTGGTAAACTACGGTTTTAACACAGTTTCCCCAACACTGATGATAACATAGTATTCATAAATAATAATAATAATAATTTTCCAATATTGTGCAGCCCTACATTTTCAGATTAAGACTGCAGAGGGTTTCTTTTGTTTTACCTCGGCCTCCTGGAAGATTGTGGGTACTGCATCGCTCTCAAGGTATCGGATCCCCCAGCGCACCTTGAAGCACGAAGATGCAAAATGTTCATGGCAAATATACTGGTGTCGAGAGGGAGTCCAGTTCTCACGTCCCATGTTCCTCAGCCACTGCTGCAGCCGGACCGGGTCCTGTAGAGGGAACCTAGAACACAACGAAGAATACAAATGTGAGCCACTGATCGCGCTTGGGCTCCTTCAAATAAAATACTTTATTGTCAAATATAGACAGGTTTTTATTCCTCCGGTCACTGTGAATCCCATTTTCACTTTGAATGTAGGTTTCTCAGATGTAAGTGATTACTTTAAAATTCCCCATAAAATCATGGAGTGGGGTCATATTGTCAGTGGTGGAATGGAACTAAAGACATCTACTCAAAAGCTATATTCAAGTATTGTGTCATTTTGACATACTTGTACTTTACTTAAGTATTTGGATTTTATAGAACTTTTTACTTCTACTCAATTACATTTAATGAGGGTACATTGTATTTTTTACTCTTTTACATTCATTTGACACTTATGGTCACTAGTTAGTTTTTACATTTTAAAAAACAACACATGGTATGCTTATATGATGTGATGCCCTATATTAAACTACTAATCTACACAGCAGCATACAACATATTTAAAACTGACTCCATGTTGAAGAACATTAAAATGTTTTTCCATGTATTCATTACTGATATAAACAAAGTAATATGATATTCTATAACTGCACAATGAGTGCTTTAACTTTTGTATGGTAAATTTTGCCGATAATACTCGCTCAAGTACTTTTACTCAAGTAGCATTTTGAATTCAGGACTTGTAATGGAGTATTTTTTGAGTACGGTATTTCTATTTTGTCTTAAGTAAATTATCTTTTTCCACCACTGCATAATGTCTGTGACTCAGCTCCCGTATAAAAATCCATCACAACAGTATACTTTGCATTTAATTTGAATATAACTTGCATTCTGTTCACCTCACACATGTACTGTATAGTACAGTATAAATTATTCTTCTTTTTATTTAAGTAGCTACTTATGATTGGCCTATTACTGTAAAACCTTTTTACCTTGTAAAAACTGAACAGTGGAGGTACTGTTATAGAATATTACATCAGTGGAAGTGGAAGGATTTTTCCACTGTGGTTCAGATCCACAAAAATACAACTTAACTGCACATTTCCACAAATTAAACAAATTAAAATCTTAGCATGTGAATCTGCATGTCAATAAAAACTCAGTCAGCAGACTGGCTTACAGCCTCACATCATGATTCAATCAGGACTCAGTGTCTCAAAGGTCAAAACAAGGCGACACAAACTTTACAGGTCATCATAACGCTGATATTTAATAACTAACGTTACAGTGATTGGTTTTAGTCTGAAAACATGTTGTATAAGCTGACGTTGTAAAGACTGACTCATTGGAGAGGAACACGTATCTGAAAGTTAGAGATGACGCTTCTCCAGCTCCACAGCTAACACTAACTAACATCTCAAAGACTGTCACTTACTTGTAGAAGCTCTTCCTTTCGCTCCCGTTTCCGGAGTCATTCTTGCAGTTTGGGACGGAACAATATTTTGGCATCTCAGGTCGGTTTTGCTGAAGGCTGATAATCTTCGTGTCCAACTGGGTTCACAACAAGGTGAAACTCGTGCTGTATGTTGTCAACTGGTGGCGCATAGTTGACGAGTGACGATCAGCTGTTTAGAGTCGTGACGTCAAATTAATGCGACTTTCGCCTTGAGAGAAACAGGCACTTTTTCCCCCCCGTATTGTTTATAAAACACATAGAATGTCTAATAATTTAAATATATATTTAAATTAACATCTTTATAAGTAATTCAAGCAAACCCCTGCCCACAGAGGTCAATGTTTTTTTTAAAAAAAAAAAGAAGCATTGGTAGACAACAGGAGCACTGTGTAGGATTTATGGGATTTAGCGACACCTAGCGCTGAAACTCGGGAACTCCCGATTAGATGCATTCAGTGCTTATTGTTCGGGAAGTTTTTACCGGGAGCAGAATTGTCTGCAGAGATCTCTTCCTTTCCAAAACAAACAGACCAGGTAATAAAAAAATTAAAAAAAACAGGTAAAAACACTGAATAAAGCAGTTTCACTTTACATATAAGTGTTTCGGTCCACACTGCGTGTCCAGAGTTCAGAAAGTTGTTACTGGGAGCTGAATTATCTGCAATGTCTTCTCTACTCAAAAACAAATTGACCTGATGATTTAAACCAGTAAAAACTGAATAAATGAGTTCCACTTTACAAATTAGTGTATCTCTGGTACTATTTGTGCTGCTCGCTCAGCACCTGCTAATGTGTGCTCAACTTTTTCTTCTCTGGTAACTCAAGATCCAGATGTTCAAGAGGTTCTTACCGGGAGCAAATTTGCAAATCCAAGGATAGGAAAGAATGGTGCACCTTACTCTGCCTCTGGCTGACTTACCCTAACCAATCCCGGCCCATTTGCCTAAACTTGACCAATTCAACCAAGGAAGGCAACAAGTACTAGCCAACCATAGGGAGAGTAGGGCGGGTCATTTGTTCCCTATCTAGATTCCAGGAGCCGACTTATCTCAGAGGTCTCTTCCTCTCCAAAACAAATAGACCCAGTGATTTAAACTGGTAAAAACACTGAATAAAGCAGTTTAATGGTTAAAAAAAAATCTGTGTTTTATACGCTGCTTGTCACAGAGACACTGTTGGCGAACACGCAAAAGGCTGTATCTAGAGCCAGTGCTTGGTTTGTCTCTTCTGGGCTACTGTAGAAACATGGTGGAGTCCCTTGACGAGGATCTGCTCCTTATGTAGATATAAAGGGTTCATTCATAGGGACTTGGGTTGGGAACCGGAGGGTCGCCTGTTCAAGTCCCCGTCCGGACCAAAATATGGAGCGTGGACTGGTAGCTGGAGAGGTGCCAGTTCACCTCCTGGGCACTGCCGAGGTGCTCCTGAGCAAGGCACCGAACCCCCCAACGGCTCTGAGCGCCTGTCATGGGCAGCCCACTCTGACATCTCTCCACTTAGTGCATGTATAGGTCCTGTTTGTGCATGTGTGTGTTCGGACCTGTGTGTAATTGACAAACAGAGTGAAAAAATTGAATTTCCCCTTGGGGATTAATAAAGTATATAAAATTAAATTAAATTAAATTTAAAAAAATTCCAAGGTAACGAATACACAATTCTTCTTATTTTCAGGGAATCATTACACTACAGAAAATACATTACATTCCATATACACCCCCCTGAATCCTACACACTGGACCTTTAATGGACAGAAATAAAGATATCAGCTTGTTTCTAAAATCACTGGACTGGATTTTTTTATTCAATATTTTTCTCCAAACATTACACGGAATCTTTAAATGATACAGTATATATACATACACATCAGTGTATTTCTTTATCTAAAAAGTTGAGGGCCATTGGACAATGCAGCTGTGCGTTTCAAGACAGGATTGCATTTTGGACGTTTGTGTACTGAGGAAATCCACACATGGGTCACCAGTAATTGAACGTGTGTTGGAGACTAGAGTGCCATCAGTGTTTGCCTTACACCAAAGCTAGTTTGGAGAGTAGACTGTGCGGGAGCTGCCGGGTGAGTGGCACAATGACGCTCAAGGATGAAAACATGGAGAGCAGCAATATCTTCCTCAACAGGAAGCAGTGCAGCAGTGCAAATTAAATGTTACCAGCTACATGACTGAACCAACTAAATACACCACTAATGGCAAACAGCACCTTTAAGAGTGTAGCCAGAGACAATCAATCTATTCTTTTTTTTGTACTGGGATCATACATGTAATCATTTTTGTATTCCTTTAAAATAATAAACAAACTGACATACTGTAGGTTAGTTTGTGAAACACTGATAGACATGCTGCTCTTAACCTGGTTTACAATGCTCCAAGCTGTGTACACGGGCCAACAGTACAATGCTGGGTTTCAGAGTCACAAGACGCTTCTTGTAAAAACTGAACAATCATTTTCATTACAGATCTTTGGTACATATCAGCTATTTCATCCCATCTGCTGAGTATATTAAATATTTTAAAACCAAGCAGCTCCAAGGAGACTCATCTGAAAGGTTGGTTTCTTTACCCAGTGACGGAACACATGAATGGACAATGGAAATGGGGATTTTTCCAGTTCTAACTGATAACATGAAAGAATGTGCCCAGTTCTGGACTGGGCTTGTGTAAGTGATCTTTTCCCATCTGAACTACACCATGTGTTTTCTGTTTACAACTAGCGGAAGTTTGTCGGGGAGAGGGATCCCTTGAGGCTATGCATGAGCGAGAGCATGTCCGAGCACTGTAGGGAGTGAGGTGGCTGGGATGGTTCAGGTCAGATGGGAGGTCGTCAGTGTCACAGACAGATTTGTGTGGCCTCTACATCATCCCCAACTGCATTAGCGTATTGGCGTATGCCATGGGCTTGACATTCGGATGAGGCTGTAAAGGAGAGTGAGAGGAAGACAAACATTAGATCATGTTTGAACAAGCTTTATAAAAGCCCTAAATTTATCATTATAAGGTCTACTATGCAGGACTGTCAGTTAATGTTTGTAAACACGCTTGTCAGTGAAAGTGAAACTAATAGCCAAACCCAGATTCATTCTGGTTTGCTGTTTCGCCTCACTACATTTGCGTTTTCTGGCACAGAGTCTCTAGGAAGTCTGCTTATTATGGTCACCTGGTTGCTGGCTTTGTAAAGCCCCAACCTCACCTGAGTTAAATGCCTCAGCTAGTCGTCAAAGGTGGATTTGTTGTAGTTGTTTTAGATGTTTCTGTCTTCATACCAGTTGGTTCTGATAACATTTTGCATATCTCAGTCCTTCCAGGATTTTGTGGGCTATTTTTGGGATTGAGTGACCTGAAATGCCTGATTTCACAGCAGCTTTTCAAAAAACTGCCATGCATGTTGCAATGTTTTCAGGAAATTTTTTGCAATGTCAAAAAGTTTTCACTTGCAAAAAAAAGTTTACACTTGAAAATTGAAAAAAATAGTTGTAATGCTGTCTTGGATTCAGAGCTTATTGTTATGAGCATTCAGTATTTCCCAAAGAAGTAGAATCTACTTGTGATGGTGGTGGAGGGGGGCTGACAGCTGAGGAGACCTCTGCCCCCTTTTGTCGTTTCAGAGAGCAGCTCTCCTCCTGCTCTCTCTGCCCGGTTAGCACCAACTAACACAGCAGCAGCAGCTAACATCCAACACCGAGCTATTAAACGGTCCCAACAAACTCACACTGACACCTAACAGTATAACTCTGTAGTTAAAGCCGTTAATAACAGTTGGCTAATGTTAGCCAGGAGATGCTAAAAGTTAGCCCTGTCACTGTGTATGTAACTGTCCCTGGCACAGAGCTCACACTTCTGCAGCAGTAATCTCATGATAAGCAGACAGAGAGAGAGAGCTGGACAAGGAGGGGCAGAGCTCTAAAACGAAGTAAGATTTTCCCCATTTTAAATGATCAAATTTGCAATTAAGTTGAGGTGATCAACAAATTTCCAAAGTCATACAAAATTCACAAGGACTGGCTGAATTTGCATTAATTGTTGTGGTCGCAACGATGTAACATCCTGGAGGGACTGATAACTGCTTAAATAAAGTGGCTGTAATGTGACACATCATTACAGAAGGAGATTTAGTTAATAACTTTGATTTTCAGACTGTCCTCCTGACGCTCCTGAGTACAGTATTACCAACGCTAAAAACCATTGATACCAAAAATGATTAAAATAGGATCCATCAATTAGAGGGCGTAATTCCACCACCAGTGGCAAACAATTTTTATGATGTCATTTCCCCAAACAGCTCTGATGACTGTTGCAATTTTGAGTCCAGGATACTGACCACAGCAGTGAACTGGTGAAATTCTGGCTTGAGGTCTGATCCCCTGAGGTGGATATAAGCTCCTTTGTTTCCCATCTGATCACTGTGGGAAAGCAGAACACAACAGTTCAAGTGAACAGCCTTAGTAACAATGGCCTCTACACTCTTAAGTCAGCCAGCATGATTACTTACCAGTAGTTGGGTGCTGAGAACACGGTGATGCACTTCCCTGAGTGAGTGACCTCGTAGCCCTCAGCTTTGACCTCATGACTACGCACAATGAAATCCAGTTTGTTCTGTTCCAGGAAGCGCTCTGTCACATCCGGCCCGAACTGACAACTCACTCCTCGCTTGCTGATTGAGCGCCCATTCTTTATGACAGCGAGAGAGAGAGAGAGAGAGAGACAGAGAGAGAGAGAGAGATGTAAAAATAAAATCTTACCACTGGATCTCTGAGCAAACAGATCTAATGAGGTACTGAGTGGGAACTGACCTGAGGCTGTGGATCGGACCAGAGGAGGTCACACATGGGACCTGTGAAAAAGCAGAGGAAAGTGTTGAAATGTACCTGTTCTCCTTTCTAGGGATGATTTATTAGTGCCAGTTTTATACTGATGCTGCATTTGGAGTCTGAACCTACCTGAGTCTGGAGGCTGTCTGTTCCTGTCAATCTTCCTGAGGTCTTCCAATGTGACACCATCTTCACTGAACAGTCCACCATGCATAACCTGAGGAGGAGAACCTCATTAAGACTGTGTGCACAGCAGAAAATATCAAACCACTACTCCTGCAAAAATAACACCAGTCATCAGGAAGATTTGGGCAGATTATGCATGTATAATTTTTCCCATTATACAAAAAGAAAGCCCACACATCGTCAGTTACAGTCACTATATTTAAAGATGATAAAATAATCCATCACAGGCTGCACTGCCTGGTAGAACTCGCTTTGAGGAAACACATTGACTGTGGCCATATATATATAAAATGCATCTCTCCAGGATGAACATAAACGTAAAGGTAATTCTTGTTAGTCTTGTATCCAGGGTTCCCACACATTTTTACCAATGATTTTTCAAAACCTTCTCATAACTTTTCCATAATGTTTTATCCCATTTCCATGACTTGAACTAGTTTTAGTTTTGTATGCATTTATTTCTTATTAAACAGACCTCCAGTTTATGGACGTGTCTTGTATTTATGTTATGAATATGAGTGTTCACTATCCCGAAATACACAAAGGTTCATCGCTGTCATGTTCCTTCAGTCTTCCCCCTTGAAGCAAATCTGTGACCTCACACACTGGACAGATATTAATTATCCAGACATCCTGATCATGGTACCTGGTGGCCAACAGGTATTATTATTATGCTTAGTGTTGTCTGTAAATAACCAACCTGTTCATAGCCAATGGTTTGATCGCGGCTAAGATATAGTTGGACACGACAGTCCAATGCTGCTAAACTGTATGACTGTACTGCCTACCACTCAAGCAAATGTTAGCTATCCATCAATAGTAACTGTCACCAGTTTCAGCTAGTCATCTAAGATCTCAGTTTGAAAGCCTTGGTCAACCTGCTACACAACAGCATTTCTGCATTTTCCTGTTATTCAGTTATGTCCTGTTAACAGTTTTTCTAATTTCATAACATTACCAGGATGTAACTGACCGTGGGAAACTTGTGTAACTTTACTGCACTAAACCCCTTTTCAGGTTCAATTCTATCCTTAAATCCTTTCTGAAAAACAACACCAACTTAACTGCCTACAGAATTCAAGTATCAAACAGACACTGGACGTGATGAACAGCAACAAAACCAGCTATATGACCCTGTGACTGCTTTCAGCTCACAACGTCACTGCTTACCAGTACTTTGTTGTTGATACACTGTGCTAGAGGCAGCCACTGGAAGACCTCGCTGAACAGCTGGAACATCTGGGCTGTGTACTTGGCTTTGACCTCCCCTTCGAATCCATACATCTGGTTCATGTTGTCTGTCTCGTGGTTACCTGCATATAAAAATCTTGGTTAAACAACCCTGTTCAAATAACTTCATACAAAAGTCTGTAACAAAACAGTGAAAACCAAATAAAACGTGAACATGAAAAAGGATAATAAATTAATTTCAGTGTTGTGCTTTTTGACAGCACACTGTACGTGCTCTTACCCCTAAGCAAGTGGAAGTTGTCAGGGTAGAGCAGCTTGAAGCCAAAGAGGGTAAGAATGACCTCAAGAGAGAAAGAGCCACGATCCACAAAGTCACCATTGAACAGCTGAATCCTGTGGTTAAGCATTATGACGCACAAGCTCTGAGGCTTTTGGCCGCTGTTGTTGTTTCAGACAAAGAGAGAAACAAACAAGGACGATGACTGCACTGAACACAAATCTCAAAGCTGATGGGTGGCTGTCACAAAGAAAAGGATACATAGGGGTTGGTATCTGAGGGGAGGCCGTTCAACTGGAAGATGTTGAGGAGATCGTAGTATTGCCCATGGGTGTCACCACAAATTGTTATTTTTTCTGTCTGTGGCAAAGAGAAACAGAACACCATAAATAAAGTCCCAAAAAAGGACAACAACTGTAAAAAACAACCATGAAAAATAACAGGAACATTTTGTTTTATATTTTTATTTTATTATTATTATTTACAAGGGATGCACTGATTGGGAAATTGTGCGCCAGGCTTGAAGCCAATTTTTGTAGCAGCCAAACAGTTGAGTCTATCATGTGATGCCATTGGGCCCCAAAACTTTTTCCAAAAAACTTACATTGTGAAAGAGACATCTGTAAATCAGAGGGTAATTTTGTTTGTGCATCACAACCCCCATGAAATTACTTGTTTTACTATCAGAATTAAATTTATTTGGTCTAATAACATTTAGAAAGTTTGCACGATTAAATCCTTTTTAGCTCACATCCTGCCAATTAAACACAGATTTGTTGTTCACAATGTAGCATTATCAGAGAAGAAACAGGGTGCATTCCCTGACGCGTCAATATTGAGTTAACTGCATCCTCTTGTCCCAAAGGTGTCATAAGGAAGATTTGTTCTTCCCAAAATATTTGTTATTGTCTCCAGGACGACCTTAGTTTTGAGCCCCTGCTTTTGAGCCAGAGCATAAAAAGATCAACCGCTGCCATCAGTTAATGTCATCTTATTTGCTGATGGGCCTATAACAGTCCACAAGGCGAATATCGGCCAATACCAATGCACTGGCAACAAATATGTGTATCCCTAATATTAACTCTTGTGCTGTGACTAACCCCTACAGTCCTATCATGGGCTGATCACAGAATGTAAGGCTACTGTTGCACTCGTTCTACATGAACTAAAAACAATTTAAAGTCACTTCAGTGGTGATTCTCTGCAAAGTCCTCACCTCTTTTAATGTGATCTCAACAAGACTTGGTAGTTTTGATAGAACATCTTTAACTTGCACCAAAATCTGAAAGAGTGAGAAAAGTAACTGTTACTGCAGGTACAAGAAAACTTCCTTAAGTTAGTGTGTTTCATATGAACAAACCTGTTTACCTGATAAGCACACTTTCTGTGCAGTTTCTTCTGGTCCTTGAACCAGTCCATCATCTCCTTCATGAACTTTAATGTGACCTTCCCATCTTCCAGTTTGGGACCGACATACTCATCCTCAATTGCTGCAATACAAGATCGTCTTAATTTCAGATCAAAATTAATGAAGTAAAAATTAAATGTTCACTACAATATATTTTGTATCATTAGTTCCTGTTAATACGATATATACCATTACCAACTAAAGCACCTTATGATTACAGATATATATGTATATACATTTGTACAATAACATGGGACACTTACTCATGTTTTCGATGTCCAGTGAGTCAACAACAGATTTTTTAATCTCATCGCTGGCGATGGCTCTCTCAAAAGCCTTCTGTTTCACAATCTTGTTACATTCCTGATACTTCATCCTTGCATCCTTGTCATTTGGTCGAACCCTCACTACCTATCATCACAACGAGGAAATTAAATAAATTATTCACACTGGTTAATCATCAACTGGCATCGAGGCAGACAGGGACACTGACTCAGTGCAGTTGCAAAGACCAGGATACAAACGGCAATAAATGTGCATTAAGTTTTAATTCTGCAGTTTATACTGGATGAAAAATATGTTAACCATTCACAGTCAGACAGTGTTATGCACAATACATCTATAGATCTATGAGTAAATATAAAACTAGCTCCACTCTCTTATTGCTTCAAAAGGATTAACTCTTATTATGGGTTGTCATGGTGCTTGGTCCAGTTTGTGTGATAAATTGCTCTGACTGTGGCTGAGCTTTGCAGGTCTTTGTTGCCAAAGCCTTGTTATATTTATATTGCTTATTATGAGAATAGCACAAACCACAATAGACACCACATCAGCTGTGGTATGAGCACCTTCAAACTGGATCTAATTGGCATCATGACTGGATTAAAGGATAATCCCTATTTCAGGCTGTTAAGGCCACACGATGGGTCTAACTCATGGTGACACATCAACAGATGGAACAGAAAAGCTTTTTCTTTTGACAAAATTACAAAAAAATTATGATGGTCACACTTCAGACTATATGGCAGTTGAAAGTGCACAGCTACTTAAGCCTCATTTTCTCCAAGCAGTCTGGTTCAGTACACTACAAATTAAAACGGTTACTTTTGTGTTTACACTGTCAAAAGTTGTGGATGGTACCAATTAGTGTTGTCAAAAATATCAATTTATTGATACATATTGATTTAACCCTATGGGCCAGAATGATGCAAAGTGTGTCCATATTCACACCTGTTCTTCTCTATGGATTTTCTCCGCAACCGTGTGTATAGCAAGCATTTGTCGGTAGTCCAATGTTTTCACAAGGAAATAAAATGATAAAGTTACACTAAAATTATATATAACAAAGCTTTCATACAGCTTTGCACACACATTATTCTTGGATGGATTACTCAGCACAGAAATGCCATGCATATCACATGAAAGCGCAGGACCGGAGCTTTCCGATGATACCAAACACATCATTGTGCTGTCATCCCATCACAGTTCTTATATTGCCATATTCCAGAGAGTCTCCCCTCTTCATATATGGCAGAATATGTCAACTTCCAACTTGCTATGGTGATATACATGTAAAAATGTAAGAATTTAGTAACACAGATTTTTTTTTTTCATTGATATAAAAATTTATATAAAATACAGGCACATAGAAGGACATGTAATGATGAAAAATCTGGATAGCCCAGATTGTCCTGAGAAAAAAAAAAAAAGATATAGCATGTGTATGTAGCCTTTATAATGACTGTGATATGAGCTTAAAAGTAAAGGCAGTAAAAATACCCCAAAACCGCCTAGGGCCCATAGGGTTAAACGAGTACCAGCTGTGTTTACTTGCTCTCTTATTGTTAATGTTTATCAAAATTAGTCTGCTGTTCTCTGCTACTAACAAAGAGTCCTTGTTGTCATGTTATAGCCCTGTTATATTTACCTTTTACTTAAGAAAAAATTAAATTGTATGCCCTAAATGTCAATTTCCTCCATGGTATAGGAAATGGTATAAAATACTGTTATCTTTCAATGTATTGAATCAAAGTTAAAAAATTCTTGTATAGTGACAACACGTGCACACTGACTGACAAAGAAAAAATCCAGATTCTCAACTGATGATCTGAATCTTCAACTTTCAGTGTGTATGAGTTCTGTACCGGTTCTAAGGGTACTATACTGAAAGTGTTTGGTGAAAACGTGGCTTAATAGTCAGAGATGATATACTTCTTACCGTCTCATAGTCCTTGAGTGCAGCCTTGAACTTGCCCAGTGCCATGTTGGAGGTGGCACGGCGGTAATACCCCTTGATGTAATTTTTGTCTACCTCCAGGGCCTTCGTAGCATCAGCCAGGGCATAGCCATAGCACTCTGTGCGTAGGTATGCCAGGCTCCGGTTGCTGTAGTAGATGGCATTGGAGGGATTGACCTCCAAGGCCTCTGAGTAGTACTTGATTGCATTTTCATAGTCTTTCTCTGAAAAACAAAAGTTGAATCTTCACTGCAAAGTTCTTGGTTCTATAAAGTACCAATAAAAATTTCAGAGACAGTGCAGATAGGGCGGGTTCATTTTTTTTAAATTTCAGACTAGAACTGTTGACAGATTTTGACAAAAACTCCTGAATAAAATTAGTGCAGTGCAACCTAAATACCTAAATAATTGTGACGATGTAACAATATTCTGTATATGATTATTGGTGCATTATTTATTATTTAGTTTTAATTAAACATTTAATCTACAGTATGGCAGGTTGATATAGTATCTAAGAGGTGATGTTAGTTATGCATACTTCACTCATTTCACATTACTAACAATCATAAAACTACATAACTAAGTCCAGAAACAATGTTTTAGCTAAATCCCAATGTTCAAATAATCCAAATCACAAAAGACTTGTGGGCTCATAGCATCAATATACAATCATTCATCTCCAGCCCACACACATATGAACATCTGTGCATGGACGATTGTGCACACGTTGGGGAAAAGAAAGTTATGAAAGACACAACGAAAAACTTCCTTTCCTTTTTTTTTTAAAGACGTATATAAGGCATTTAACCCTTATTGGATAGGACAGCAAGGAGTGACAGGAAAAAGGGGAGAGACTGGGGATGACATGCAGCACAGGGCCTACTGTGGTAAGGATACAACCTAAATACATGGGGCGCATGCTCTACCAGGTAAGCTACTGGGGCGCCTAAAGAGAGAGAGAGAGAAAAAAAAAACGCCTTTAATCCAATTAGTGTGCATAAGATACGGAGGTGGCTGCTGCTAACCCAGTGTGCTCCTGCTCTACAGCCACACAAGCTTTTCTCTGTGACCTTCGTGTGTGTGTGTGTGTGTGTGTGTGAGAGAGAGAGGGATGCAGAAACTACACACAAATGCTTAGTAGCCAATATCACTGCCATGACACATGCTATTCTTATTCCCACTCTGTAGGGCTTAACTTGATCGCTAAATATAGCATTTCATATTGTCTACAAAATCCTGAATTAAGACTCCATAAGTAAATTTAGTTTACAGCTTATCTCAGTGAAATGTTAAGTGTTTGACATGAATCTACAGTTCTTGTGTCTAACCACTTGGGCGTACCTGTTCATTATCGTTGTTGTTGTTTTTTACAATTACTTGCATATCAGTTATAAATAAAACACTTCATGGACAGATCATACGCTTGCCTTTTCCAGTATATGTGATGGCACATTTAAACCGCAATTGCCCGTTGATTTTGAGTCATAATGTGTAACTATTTAACTCTATCCTATGTTTATTTTATACATTATACCTCAGACAAAATCAATCCTGCCCATCCTACAACAGACAGCCTTTCCAAACATCTGCTATGACTCATCATGGTTTCAACCCTGTTAACGCACGGGCCTCTAGAAATCCCAATCCTTAACCTACAGAGAGCATGTCTAAAGATACCCTCTTTATCATTCATAATGTAGCATTAGCCACATTCTACAATATTTTGCATGAGAAAGAACAAGCGACTGAGGGGCATTTTTAAATACTTATAAATACATAAATACTTTAAATTTACCAAGCAAATCAAAACAGAGCATAGTGGACAAAAGGCAGAGAACTTGACTTTTTTTGTGATGCTTTTTTTTTTCAAACTGAGAGTGGTGGAGTGTAACTAAGTATATTTAGTAAAGTAAGTAAAGCAATTTTGAAAGTACTTTTACTTTACTTGATTATTTCTATTTTATGCTCCTTACTTCTACTCCACTACATTTTGGAGGCAAATACAGTAATACGTTTTACTGCACTGCATTTATTTGAAAGCTATAAATCACTTGTTCCTTTGCAGATTCAGATTAATAGAAAGTATTTTTCATTTATTAAGCCAAATGTCACAATTTCTCAAGAGTCGAATGAAGGGTCATTCTGACACCTAGGTGGAGGGAATATAAAGGAACACTCGGCTACCTGCATCAGGGTAATTCTTAGTGATTTCTGTGCAAGAGTTTTGCTTGCCTGAAGATATCCTAACGCCCACAGGCTTTATTTTGTTGTTTTGTTTACTGGTTTATTTTCATTGAAACCCCATATAAGACCTAATCCCATACATAAGCGTATTTGTTTATTAGTGAAGGGGCATTTGTTTATTATTATTATTATTATTATTATTATTATTATTATTACAGTATTATAATTATTAGGGAGGCATTTTTTCATTGTGAAGGCTTTTATGAGATTTGTTAGTGCCACCACAAAAATATAATATTATATATATATATTATATAATATATAATATTTATGATTATGAAAATTAGTCTTACCGATCCCCAGTAGGGAAATTCTGGTGTTGCAGCAGCACAACAGTAATACGTATAGATACAAAGCTAAAGCTAAAAATTAAAAAAAAAAAAAAAAAAAATTAATAAGAAGTACAGAAAACACATACAAGAGGAGAATAAAAATAGAAACTATAAAAGAGCAATTAGAATCAAAAGTTCAACCACGCAGCAATATATGAAGTAATTAAAATTAGCCCCATCGTTACCAGCTGCAACATTAAAGGAATATTTCATGCATTTGTAAATCAGTTAGTCATGCAGTGTTATTATGAATTTGTGAAGGGAACTTTTTCTCCTGTATGCCTCCACTGAAAACTGAACATATCGATTTATTGGGGACCACGTTGAACAACAGCATAACATTATATCAGTTCATCCAATTACAAACTCTCACACGAGAGCATAGATAAGTTTCACTTTGAGCTCAGTTTTAAACAGGAAGGTTTTTAGCAAAAATTAACTTCAAGGTAGTACTAAGCATACACTGGATAAATGAAATTTGGATTATACCGCACGAGTTGTGTAAGAGTTTGTAAATGTGTGTTTTGATACAAGTTAATGCTGCTGTTTAATGTGGTCCCCAATCAATCAGTAATTCTATGTTTGCTGTGGCATGCAAGAGCAACACAGCATGACTCAGAGATTAACACGTGGTCATTTTGTGGATGAAGTATTTCCTTAATGTTATGAACACATTATTGTATGGATAATTATAATCCAGTACAGTACAGTACATGTGAAAATGACATGGGTCCTTCTGCGTAAGTGCTTCTTTTGGTTTAAGTATGATTTGATGCTAATACATTCGTACTTGTACTTGAATAAAAATTGAAAATTACTTATAACAGTGTATTTTCACGCTGTAGTATTGCTACTTTCACTTGCTAGTAAAAGATCTTAATACTCCCTCCACCACTTTAAACTGAAGCATGTCTTGGACCCAAAGGAAGGCGCGGTGTGACTGTTACTTCCTTTCAACATGAACTCACCTAACGTTAATAAGAAATGGACAAATCTAAGTACAGTAACCATACTGAAACACTGAGTATACCAATATGAGCTCAATATAATGTGACTGCTGTTAAACCGAGACTCTGCTGCCGCCCTCATGTTGGCTAACAGAACATTATGAGTTACATCTAAATCTCACTTTAAGCTTCACGATAACATGACAGCATTCAATACAACCAAACAGGCGAACACACCATGCGGTTAAAACCCATATACGGAAATAAATCTGAACTGTTCGTATGGTGTATCTATGACATGCGTGATGGCACGGTTTAACATCAATGCTTTAGCTGCTGCTGTTCTGCTGCCTGCTAGCTAGCGTTAGCTTAACCAGCTAATTTCAATACAGTGCAGCGTAATCCAATGAATGGGGTTTACAGATAGCATGCTTTCACAGCAATGTTAGCTTAGCTTAACAGTTAGCTGCCGGCTCCGGTTTGGAGCGTAGTGCTGCACAGTTATGTTGCTACTGTAAGTAATAGACGCATCTTTATCTGTTACATACAGCTGATAAAAGCCGTTGACTTGACAGGTCTGTCACATTACCTTTAAAGTACTTATTCGCCTTCTCCTTCAGCAGCTCTGCATCATTACCTCCCTCCGCCATCTTCTTCTCACTGACGTAATCCGGTACGTGCGCCATTGACTGCACGGTCGTAAAGGTCGTAAAGTCTTTCTTCAGGTTGTTGTTATTGTTGTCATTGCTTCAATTGTTCAGGTCATGGTTCAGATTCATTTTTGAAGTTAACTTCAGAGAATAAAATATTTTAAGGTTAACTTTAGTGAATAATGATAATGAAAGTAACAAAAAATATGTATAAATAAATGGAAACCATGCCATGCTAGACAGACAGATAGATAGATAGATAGATAGATAGATAGATAGTAGCATTGTATCTAAACACATCTTTTTTATATTTCTTAAAAGTTTAAAGTTTTACATTTTCACATACCTCTTATTTTCATTTTCTATTTCTTCTTTCTTATAGTTCTCTATGCAATATATCAGAGCGAATGTAATGCATCACAAGTTCCCAAGGAGATCAATAAAGTATTTCTGATTTCTGGAAATTATTTTCCAATCCTGAAAATAATTGTAACTAAAGTTAATTATTGGTGTTCTTAAATTGTTTATTACTTAAAAGATTAGAATAAAATGAATTAAGCTTTATTTCATTGCACAGAATAGGTATGTAGGTACTGAGCATCTCAACCAGCACTGAACAACTGGCAATAGAGGTATTGTACAAAATGTATAGTGCAAAGGATAATTTCAATCAATGCTAATAATAGGCTAGACATAATTATTAGTTATATTAAATTAGTGTTGTTAAAATGTTTATTACTTGAAAAAGACAATACACACCAGTGAAATCAGAGAAACTTTAATACAGATGCGAAATCAAACTATAATGAATTTGATTGAGTCATTTTTATTTAATAAGCCTAATGGAAAATATAATACACCAGTTCAGGTTAAACTATCTTGTTTGGTTAATTCTTAGGCATGTGCATGTTATGTTGACATTTTTGTGCCTGTGAAGGAAGCTGCATGTTTTGGGACGGGTCTCCTTATTGATTGTGGCTATGTTTTGTTTCCCTATCCAACAATAGTTTTCTTTGGTATTCGATTTAAATAAAATGAGTATGGGAGCCTGAGAGATGCTATGACATTTTTTAATACTACTACTAACAGCTTATTTTAGTTTATTGACCAGCAGGGGTCAGTGTAGACCTTCACTGAAAAATCAATGAAGTTAAGTAACATAACAGGTTGGGTTTGTAGGCATTCATTAGACTGCTGATACGTTCATGTGAGGTTAACCAGAAAAATGCTCAGATGCTGAGTAATGTGTTACACCAAATCATTAGTTAAAGATTAGGTAAATGATTCACGAAGGAGCCAATTTCCCCTGGCTTGTCTGGAATTAAGACTTAAATTTTGAGAGATGCCTTTTTCCTCAAGTCTCTGCCTCTCTGACTGAACTGCAATAATATTTCAGACAATTAAAATGTGGGCCTATGTAATGAAAAAGTACAGTATCAGTCACACGTCCTTTTGGTCGTAATCCAGATGCCTCAAGGCTAGAGGATGTTGCAGTGGAAGTTTCCTGCCATCTGAACTCAGCAATGTCGGCCTCAGGGCAACCACAGATATGGCATGGCGGGGACAAATGTGGCACAGGTGCACATCCCCACAACTTTACTCACCCACACATGGCATCTGACGCACCCAAGCCTCATATAACTGGTTTGCAAAAACATCACGCAACCTTTAAACAGAAACACATCCAAGATGAAACACCTTTCTTTTGCTGAAACTTTACACTGTGTGCTGTGGTCAGTCAGGAGACATCAGTCTTGTATACAGTGGCGCCTCCATGTGAGGGGTGTGGTTGGGGTAGGTCATGGACCCACTGATACAGTTGCCCCCACCAACAAATGCTGTCTTTAATAGGCTGTGGCACCCTCATAACTTGACATATTTTATGGATATTTCATAATGTAACAATAGTTGACAATAACAGCACAGAACAACTAGTAAACTGTACAATTAACCCAAATAGTGAACACAATTATTGCAGGAAGTTTGTGTAAAACGAGAGATTTGGATGAATTTTAATTTCTTCTCCCTAAAACTTGGCTATTGTTCTAATGGCTCTTTAGTTGTTTTAATTTCAGGACCAGGCTGTGTAGTAAAGTGAAACCTGTGTGAATATAGCTTGTGTTCTGTCTTCAGTGTGCCCTTATCCCATGAGATTTTGTGAGAAGTTTATGTCATGAATAATAATCTAAACTTTAGAAATAACCAATTAATTTAGTTTTCTCCACAGAAATGAATGAAGTTCTGACATAAAGGTCCACTGTATATTTATTTTTTAAGTTTTCTTACACTCCTTAAAATCAAGAAAGCTTTGTGACCCCCTGTAAAGCTCTGGTGACCCCACAAGGGGGCTGGGAAACCCCAAGTTGGGAACCAGTGACAGAAGCCATCCATTGGTACCAACCATGTTGGCATAGCTTGTCAGAAAGGGGGCTTATTATTGCTCTGAAGTTAGGCTCAGTTTTGGTGAGGGAACAACCAGCATGGCCATTTTTAAAGGGGTCCCTTGAACTCTCACCTCAGAATATCTGAATGAAAATGGGTTCTGTGGGTACTTACTTCTGAATGCAATTCCTCAACTCTCCATATTGACGTATCGTTCAACTAGCCCATATAGACAATTAAAGCAGCATGATCATATTCCTGAAAATGAATTATAGCTTTTGGTTTTGGTGTGCCATCCCAAGTTTTTTAGTGGCCCCATCTGACCGGCCCTTTGAAAAAAATCTGGAGGCGCCACTGCTTGCGCACCAGAAAGGAAAAGTCAACCCTTTTGACATATAGGTTTGTGGTTTGGTGTGTTTGGGTTTTAGATGGTAAGGGTTAGAAGTTCAACAGAATGAGAGACGCTCTGGAGAAGCATGTGACACAGAGGATACAGCCCAGTCCAGTCCAGTCTGCTGCTTGACTCACAAGAGACATCCCGCAGTGAAGAGTAAGAGGCCAAGCAGTCGGGTGACTCACTGTGACCCCTGTCGAGCACTTACTAACCCCAAAGAGTGAGTTCACTTTCTCTTAGCAAAGAGCACCTATGACTCGTCTTTCACTCTGAGCCATAACACGTCTAGCTCTGTGATGGTTTTACTAGTAGCGCTTGAGGGAGGGGGAAAAAGCTGACGTTACAGCCTCAGCCCCACATGAGAGTAAACGCAGACAGTGAGTGGGAGAGACAGTGTGGGAGGGAGAGAGGTAGAGAAAATCTGGCTTGCCGGGAGGACGGAGGAGGGAAATTGCTGTCCTCTTGGGTGCACGATGCATGAGCGTGGGCTTTGGAGGGGTCCTGAGAAAGTTAAAACAAACACGAGTGGAGGAGCGCAGAGATATACGAGCAACCAGAGAAAGAGACACGTGAAGGTCGGGGGGGAATGTGAGTGACATTCCAAGGTCGCGAGCCAATGAATGATGAGGCCTCCGAGTGAGTGGAGTATATGTTACATAGACCCTCTTTCTATTTATTATCCTGTAACATGTAAAGCCATTGCATAGTAAGTGTTCCAAACACCCACTTTTACTCTTTTACTCCACCCCTTTAACGTCATGGTGCCAGTATTTTGGAGAAGCTGAAACAGTTTTGCTTCCCCTCCTCTGCTTCACTCTGTCCAAATAATTCACTAATGAGAGCTTGACTCCAGGGGGTCTGTAGGGGGTCGCACTTATTTGAACCATATGTTTTTCTAGCGGGCAGGGCAAAGGACTTCAAGCAAAATTAAAGATAAATTTTGGGGTGGGAGGTGGGGGGGCTCATCCTCTTGAGCGCCACCCTTCCTCTTATTTCTTATTTCCCTCTTTCTTGCCTGTGAGCATTTTTTTTAAGATATCTCTTTGAGTCATCTACGAATCGTAAGGATTGCTCACATTACAGGGCTGCATTACAAACTCTCTCCTCCGTGTACCTCCCGTTGATCAGTGTGTAAATCACCATCCTGAAATGACACATTGCATGTTCACTGGAGTTATTTACAGGGGAGTGAGGAGTTGGAAATTTCATGTCACTGGAAAAAGAAACATGATGCATACCTGCCTGAAACGTCTGCTGCTGGCTTTACCTTTCCACATTAAAACCCCTTTCTGTTTCCTGCTGTGTTTCTTGGACTTGTAACCAGGGTGGTTCGGGGTGGGGACTGGAGACGGGTATAGAAAGCAATTGTGTTTATATTTTGTTGAGCGTCTGTTTACATTTCTTGTAGGGCTGTTTTAAGTATAAAGCGAGGCTGTTACCTTCAGTGGCAGCAATGAAATCAGCTGCAGTATATATGGCCTGGTGAGCAGATATGGTTTTATAAAAATATGATTGTGTTTATTGCTTTGTTTGTTTCTTAAAATTCTTTTCTAACTTTTGCATTTAAAGGCACAGTTTGGAGTTATTTAATAGGGCTTCAGTTTAAAAGGTTGTGACTGTTCTGGATGAACTTAAAGTAATACTTCACCCACAGAATGACTGTTAGTTAATCAGTTAGTCATGCTGTGTTACCTTGAAACGGTGAAGAAAACTTTGTTTTTCTCGCATGCCTCCACGGAAAACAGCGAACATATTGATTTATTGATTGGAGACCATCTTAAACAACAACAAAACAACATCAGAACATCTGTTAACATACTCTCACACAACTCGCACAGTATAATGCAAGTCTCATTTATCCAGTCCATGTTCAGTACTTCCCAAACACATGCATTTTTAAAACCTTAGTTTTGGAGTTTGGCTTTGATGAAAGCATACCTTTTATTTTCAGTTCAGTTTTAACAATTAAGAGGTGATTGTTTTTTTAGCTAAGTTCATGTGTCTGAACATACGATTGGATAAATAAGACTTGGGGGGGTGTAATGCATTACAGGCAACGCATATAAGTAAAAAAAAGTATGTATATTTTTATTTCTAAGGAACAAGTACTCTGTGTGTTCCTGTAATTAAACTGTACTTCTATTCTTTTGTATATTTTTGAGCCGGTAATCTACTCTTTACTACTCTACATTTGCCATTTATGCCTTCATTACAACTTGTCTGTTCTAAATGTGGGGACTAAGTGTAGGGGGGAGAGCACGAGAGGAGCACCTCCACTGCAGATGCTAATTTGCTCAAAAAGAAACCATGATGCGATGATGACAGAGTAAAACCCAGAACAAGAGGCAGCTTACAACAACAAAGCCTGGCCACATCTGACCACAATTTTTATACCAAAATCACAACATTTACATGATGAAGTACTTGGAGTGCCTCCCAAAGAAACACTGAGATCTATGCATTGAAAACTCCTAACCTCCGCAAGCTAAATGAAAAAAAGTGAAAATGTAGTTTGCTAGTTTAGGTGAGCATGTGTAATGTTAATCTTTGATGTTATGATAAGGAAGAGAGGGCAGTGAGAAAGAGACGGAGAGACAGTGGGAGATTGTTCATAAATGAATAGACTATCCTTATTTGTTTGATCAGCCTACCTGCTTCATTTAAAAAAAAAAAAAAAGTTTTATCAACTAGTGCTGTTTTTCATTATTTTGCACTGGAACCTTAAAAATATTAAAATGTAAAGTACCTTGTACTTTGAGTAATTTATTAACCAGGTACTTTTTTACTTTTACTTGAGTAGTTCTCTCAAATTGTATTTTTCACTTCTATAGAGTCATTTTTTATGAAAGAAATAAATATGATGTTACTGGATACATCCATAGTTTGATAAAAGCAACTGTTGCAGTGGGGTTTGAGTTGTTTCAGTTGACATTTTGAGCTTTTTTTCCACTATAAAAATAGGGAAAAACTGATAGTTCTTGCCACAAAAAAAATTTGGTTGTTTGTTTCTACATAAAAGCTTTGAGACAATTGAAAACAGAGAGAAACCCTTAAATTGTCTCAAATGTGTCCAAATGACTCTCCCATCCATCATTAACATCCCTTTTCATTTCAGCACTTCGATAACAAAAAGCAAGGTTTTTTTTAATGTATTAGAACAGACTGTGAGTTTGCACTGGCATGGGGCTAGTTTTTGGAAAACATTTCCAATTGAGCAGGCAGTTTTGACCTGAGAACTAACACAATAAGGAGCTGCATTAGCCACTGAAACCACGGCTCCATACCTGAGTGTAAGCCCACACACAGCCTGAATGGAATCAATTCTTGACGGTGGAAATGTGAAGCAGACTCTGGGAGGTTGTGTTTTTTTATGGCTCGTACCCAGCAGCCGCCTCCGGATCGACTGGCACCACAGCCTTGTTAAAGGAAATTTAGAAAATGACCGAGTAAACAGATAATTACAATAAATAAAAACAAATTGCTAAGGGAAGTGAAAGCAGCCCAGATTCCTGAAAAATTAGATTAGGATGAAAACGACTTTGCAGTACGAACTCAGTGTTTGGCACGAGCCTAGCCTTATTTGGCTGTATCTCTGGATGTCATGATAATTAACTGCTTTGTGTTTTCTACTCCTTTTTCATTTTTCCTTTGGTTTTTTCTGTGTCTGTGTCATCAGTCAGGACTTTCCCTTCCACTGTCATGGTCATCTTGATTCTCACCACACACACGCACCCCTCTCCCCTTCACATCTACTTTTGCCATCATTCTCTCATTTATATGCTTTCTGCGTATCCTCCTTTCTGTCTCTTTTTCTCATTTGAAACAGCACAAGTGTTTGATGTGTGCTGGGCACAAGAACAAGGGATCGGATACACACCCCAAACAGGAAATGAGAAATTCAAGCAAATAGACCCGTGTCTGTGTGCCTCTGAGAGAAAGACAGAAGCTCGCAGGGAGGAATGCAGATAGATAGAGCAGGGCAGACAGTGGAGGATGTGAAATAGACACACTGAATCAAGAGGCTGTAAATGTTGGAGGTGAAAAGGTTGTTAGTGAGCATGAGGAAAGAGGGAGAGGAAACACCCTGAGTTTAATATTTATAGACAGTGACCACCCCAGATGAAGCTCTACATCGCCCAATGACATCAACCACCCTACTGAACTCAGCAAGGATCCAAAAACTTTCATGTAACTGTACAAGTGATCTTGTACACTTTGCCTTAATTTTCCCAACAACACCTTTTCAGCACACCAACAGCTCACTTAAAGGGAAATTTCGGTTTATTTCAACCTCTCTCCTATCGTCCTAAATTTGTTTCAAGTGACTAGTGACATAAAAATAATAGTTAGCATGTTAGCCGTTAGCCTAGATACAGCTGGGGCGCATAGTAGCGTCAGACCTGTTAAAACGTAAGTGAAC